>NC_056681.1:24300000-24595000 GCF_018350215.1 Panthera leo | reverse complement strand
TTGTGGGCATTCTCTCTAGAATTGAATTAATTTCGATAAGACCATCTTTGAGAGTATACTTTATCCTCTTTCAAATGAAAGTAAAATTAATAATTCCTTACATTCCATCCCCATTTAGTTTGTTTAAACTTAAAATGGTGGTGAAAATATGATAATGAGGGTAATAGACATAGGTAGCCTTCTGAGAAAGAGTTTATTTGTCCCCCCAAATTTCATCACCTTTTAGAATGAAGTATAGAGAAATTCAAATATTTCTAGAATTTTTCTTTCATTTTCAATTTTTTAAAATGTTTTATTTATTTTTGAGAGAGAGAGACAGAAGGTGTACAAGTGGGGGAGGAGCAGAGAGAGAGAGGGAGACAGAATCCAAAATAGGCTCCCAGTTCTGAGCTGTCTGCACAGAGCCCAACATGGGGCTTGAACCCACAAACCGTGAGATCATGACCTGAGCTGAAGTTGGATGCTTACCTGACAGAGCCACCCAGGCGTCCCTAGAATTTTTCTTTATAGCATTGAACCATACCATGGCAGATAATAACAGTGTTCCTGTTTTTCTAATTGGTGACTTTGAGAACACTTTGTATGCAGTTTAGTGCAAGTTCAGATTTCCCAAAATTTGTTTTGGAAATTACCATTACAGATAGTATTCTTCTCCTCCTCCTCCTCCTCCTCCTCCTCCTCCTCCTCCTCCTCTTCCTCCCCCTCCCCCTCCTCCCCCCTCCTCCTCCTCCTCCCCCTCCTCCCCCCTCCTCCCCCCTCCTCCTCCCCCCTCCCCCTTCCTCCTCCCCCCTCCTCCTTCCTCCTTCCTCCTCCCCCCTCCTCCCCCTCTCCTCCTCCTCCTCCTCCTCCTCCTCCTCCTCCTCTTCCTCTTCCTCCTCTTCCTCCTCTTCCTCCTCTTCCTCCTCCTCCTCTGTTTTCAGACCTTTGTTCAAATTACAGCCTGCCACTCACTAGCTGTGGAATGCTGGGCAACTTGCTTAATTAACTTCTCTGAATAGTGGTTTCTATATCTGAAGATGCGGGTGGTAATTCCCATCTCTTAGGGTTGCCGTGAAGATGAAATGAAATCACCTCAGGCTCACTATACTACCTGACATAAAGTAAAGATTTAATTTATAAATTAACTTTTTATACTACTAAAGTAAGACAAGTTTTCTAACAGTTTGTAGCATGATGAGCAGTTTTACTTGTGTTGGTGATATATGCATGAAGTTGCCCCTGTAGTTCAGCCACAAATGAAAATGACAATGTGAGCATGTAGCATTCAGATGTTTTCTGTAAGATTACAAAATAGGGGCAATATTGATTGTACAATAAACTGTAAGAGATACAGTCAGAAGATTTTAGACATTAAAATTTAATTGTAATTTATTTAGAATCCCACTGTGATATTTTAATGAAAATAATAATTTTTTTTTTAACCTTTCTTCACTTTTAGTATTGTCACCCCTGTGAGTAAATTGCATTTTCGCGTGTGGAGTCATCAGACACTGAAATCTGATGTTTTGTTGGGAACTGCAGCATTGGATATCTTTGAAACCTTAAAGTCAAACAACATGAAACGTATGTATGTAAAAGTAACAGAAATTGTGTTAGGCTATTTGTTTTTCTGCAAGAAATACATGTGCAAGACGTGCAGAATGACTATGTTCACTATTTGTTTTTAAGTTTGCTTGGTTATAATATTAATGAGGAGAACAATCTTTAGCTTTTTTAAAATGTATGTTTATTTATTTTGAGAGAGAAAGAGAGAACCAATGTGTGCATGCGTGTGCACTTGCAAGCCTGAGTAGGGGAGGGGCAGAGAGAATCCCAAGCAAGCTTTGCATTCTGAGCCCTTGAGATCATGACCTGAGCTGAAATCAAAGGTCAGATGTTTAACTAACTGAACCACCCAGGTGCCTCGAATTTTGAATTATTTAAAGCATTCTGAGCAACCTTGGTTTAGCCATTCATTTTTGACCCAATATTTTTTAGTAAATTTAGTAAATAGGTACTTATTAAAATATTATAACTCAATTATGGAAAACTAAAGAATATAGAGATGAAAAATGTAATTCTATTTCAAAGACATATATGATTAATATTTTGACATTGTCTTTTCAAATGCTTTTTTTAAATTTCCTAATTTTAGATGGCTGTGGTTTTATTTGCATGTATATATATTTATATGAAGATATATAAAAACTTGAAACGTGCTTGTTTTGATTAATATATCATGATTTTAAAACATAGATGTTTTTCTACCCCTTGACTGTCTAAAACATACTTTCTAAATCTCATTTAGGATTTAAGAGATGCAGTCCATTCTTAACTTATATGTTTTCACTCAGTAAAATTCAGGCATATATTGCTGAATAATCCCGCTGGCTTATTTTCTGCAAGGATGGAATGAATATAACAAATGAGATGATTGAGCTATTTAGTATTTTACATTATGGATATTAAACATTAGCAAATTTTGTTGTTTTTTTAAATGTTTGTGTCAAAAGTCCTGAAACCTCAGAGAAGTATACTAAAAACAATTTATATACACAAAAATGTAAATTTTTTCTGACATTCATTGTTTTTAACAGTTAAGATGGCTTAAAGAAAAAAAAGTGACTATTTGTTCTGTAATTATATTCTCTTACAGTTGAGGAAGTAGTTGTGACTTTACAGCTTGTAGGTGACAAAGAGCCAACAGAGACAATGGGAGACTTGTCAGTTTGTCTTGATGGGCTGCAGTTAGAGTCTGAAGTTGTTACCAATGGTGAAACTACATGTTCAGAAAGTAAGTAATCACTTTTTATATAGGCTCTTTAATGATTCTTTCTAATGTTAGCCACCATAGATGCTGTATGTAATTATTGCTATTCTTTTTCACCTTAAAGAAATTATTTCTTTTTTTAAAAAGAGACATTGAGGGGCGCCTGGGTGGCGCAGTCGGTTAAGCGTCCGACTTCAGCCAGGTCACGATCTCGCGGTCCGTGAGTTCGAGCCCCGCGTCGGGCTCTGGGCTGATGGCTCGGAGCCTGGAGCCTGTTTCCGATTCTGTGTCTCCCTCTCTCTCTGCCCCTCCCCCGTTCATGCTCTGTCTCTCTCTGTCCCAAAAATAAATAAAAAACGTTGAAAAAAATAATAATAATAAAAATAAAAAGAGACATTGATTATTTTAAACATTTTCCTTTTAGTGCATTGTTTCTATGAATAAAACATTTTTCTATAAGTTGAAAAGTTGCAAATCAAAGTTGAATCACAGTTGATTCTGTGTAATGAATTGATTTGTAAACTATTTATTTTGTAGACCAATGATGATAATTATTATGGCAAATGATGCCATACCCTCTCCATTGCCAATGGCAGACATAGTTTGTCTGTAGTAGTATCTAGTTGAGTTTAAATTTGACTTGAAATCCTTCTTAGTACTGTATTAGCCTACCAATACAAGCTGAAATCCATTTGTCATTCCTTTTCCATTTCTGTAGGCTACATTTACAGAGGTATCTATGTGTTATAATAATGACAAAACCAATTCATTATACGTATACCAGCATAGCTTACAATTTATGACCCACTAGTTTTTGTTAAAGGAAATAATAAACATGAACTAATTGAAAGAAGTTTGGCACCCGGATTAGTGCCTATATAGCTAGCATGCTTAATAAAAGTACTTCTTAGTGGATTCCTTTTAGATTTTTCCATTACTTACAAATGTGCTAAGCAAATTTTCACTTGAAATGTCGATTTAAGAGTCCCCAAGACAAAGAGCAGATTAGTGGTTTTCTTGATTAGTCTGACAAAGTTCTTTTTGTTTACTTAGAAACTACATTATGAAACCTTTTGCAGTTGTCAGATGCTATTCTTCTGTTTCTGCTTTGGAAGACTTCCTACTTCCTCTTTAACTCATGATCTTTTTTAATAGCAGGACCTTCAACACAGTCCTGGTGTATCTTCCAGATTGTTTCTTTGAGGTTAGTGAGGGTGGAGAGAAATTTCTGAAATGGTCATACTGCTTCAGAGTTGACAAGTTCATTTTAATTGACTACTATTCATAGGAACTCTGTAATAGTCAAATTTTTCCATAAATTGAAATACTAGAAAATAATACACAAGTTAAATTTCATTTTTATATTGCTCTACACTCTGCATTTATCGCTGCTAAAGTTTTTTACCCCCTACAAGTTGAAACTGTTACTAATGAAAAATACTTAATAATTAACAAAGCATATCCATTTTCATATTTTAAAGTAGAATCTAAATTGTATATTTATACTTACAACTTTATTGTTTATTGCCCACAAAAGTGAGTATTTCTGTTACCAGTTTTCCACTCAGGTAAGAAAATAATTGATAGAATTTAACATAATTATTTGAAGTAGAGATTTTAATTGGAAAGTCACAGTGTATTTTAGGATTGGAGTTGCCAGATAAAATAGCTGCCATTTTTTTAATGCTTGCCATGTGCCAGCCACTATGGCGATGTGTTTACATATATACTCATTTAACCATCGTAGCTTTAGTAAGGCACAACTTGCATTTTGCATATAAGGAAATTGAGACTCTGATAATTGAAATAATAAGTCCAATATCACACCAATTAGTATCATGCAGAGTCAAGATTGAAATACAAATATTTGTTGATGTTTCCTATTCTTTCCAATTGATTCACACTTAGAAACCGAGAAACTTTGAATCAAGTCATGAGTTGTAAGCGGGCAAAATCTGGTCTAGTTCACAAGCATGCATGATGGGAACTACACTTAGATTGTTCTTTGGTTCCATTTCTGTAACTTTAATTATAAACCAGAAATGAAAATAAGAGTTTACCACTAAAATTGAATTTCTAGCACCTGGCATAGGTTGGTTGGATAAGAACTGGGGAGGTAGGGGGGGTGAGGGGGATTGCTTTTGTATTTTAATAATTTTCTACTGTTAAAGATTTTTAGATTATTTTTTTCCCCTGAGAATGTTAGAGGTAATGTTTTGTTTTAAAAAATTTTTTTAAGATTTTGTTCTTAAGTAATCTCTATACCCAACGTGGGGCTCAAACTTACAACCCCAAGATCACACATGTTCTACTTACTGAGCCAGCCGGGCATCCCAGTCAAGTTTTTTTGTGGAAGAACATGTAGAATGGTTCTTAGAAGAAATTTGTTCTTGTAGACTTAAATATTTTTGGTTAATTTTTAAATAATGTTTATGAAAAGAAATCACTGAATTTTAGTATTAAAAGTCACCAAATAATAGCTTGCTATAAATGTAGATTTAGTGGGAATGTTGGATTTTCCTGATGAGACAGTATTATCTCTTTGGGTACTTAGACATTTTTGGCTCATTGTTTTTGGTGGATAAATTTTTTTTAAATGACAGTTAAATAAGTAAACCTTTTTCAAGTGAAACAAAATTTACTCAATGTGTTTGTTTTTTCTTCATGCTTATCTTCAGGCTTTATTTGAAAACTAGAGAGCTTTATATCCTCACCCCACCTTCCCAACCCCATGCTGGCTCAGAGAACAAGTTTAATATGCAACTGCGCATCTTAGTTGTAGTTGTCACATTTTCTTTGATATTCTTTCTTACTTCTCTGATTTAGAAAATAACTTCATAATTTGTCCTGGTGTTTTCCTCTCTTTAAGTACAGAATTGCCTTTTATGAATCTCTAGGAAGAATCCTTTATTTAATTAGTTACACAGATTTACTGCTTTAGCACTCAGATCTAAAGTCAGTCAACAAATCGAGTGTGGGCAGTTCATATCTGCAAGAACTTCCCATTCATCTGTTTTTACCTCTTGGGCTGCTGGTAGTGGTAGATCATTAGTTTAATACCTGTCTTCCTAAATATGACCTCCAGTAGGAAACACTGAAAACCATTACTGTCAAAGACATTTTTACTAAAGACAAATAAAAATCTATTTTACTTTTAAATTTATGATTATAAAATAAGAACATATTCTTGTAAAGATCTTTATTCTTTACCATGCATACTCTGGATGTATTTAAAATTAAATTGGAGATAGGTTTTGGCATATGTGACCTTTGGTTCTTAATATGTATGTTCCATTCCATTTTGACTGTATCTCATTCTTTCTTTCATTAGACTCTAGTTTTTGTGGTTCCTTTTAATTTTAATGTAAATCGCCATTTTATATGAATGTATCTATAATGTTTTCTTATCAGTATAATAAACTCTAAGAAACTAGCTTAAATTTTTTGCTTTACCAAATATTACTTGAAATTACTGATATCAACTGGATCTGGGTACCAACTAATTATTTTATGGAGATAAACTTATTTGACTTATCTTTGAATGTTTTTGTATATATGTTCAAATATTAACTAGTTTACCCTCCTCAAAAAGCCAGGAAAACTTTATTTCCACTAGTTCTACTTTAAAAATCCAAATATTAAGGCTGTAATACAGTCATTGGTTTAGAGTAAGACTTTGCTGAATTCTTCATCCATTTATACAATTTACAAAGTATTTTGACTTATATTCTCATATATATTATATATATTCTTATATTTAACATGTGTAATACATAAACCAGCATAAATTATTCACCCATAACTGCTACACACCTTAGAAATTAGAGCATTAACAATCATTATATACTCCTGTATTTTCCTCCCTAGAAATCTGTGTCTTTCCCCTACAGATAATCACTACTCTAAATTTTGAATTTATCATTTCCTTGCTTAAACATTTTTTTATCACCTGTGCATGTCCCTAAGCAGTCTATTACTTGCACTTTTTCTTGAGCTCTATGAAAATAGATTTTTGCCTTTTAAAATTTATCCATAGTACTTCTCTGTAATTCATTTATTTTTGTTGCTATATGATAATCTGTTAGGTGAATATACCACAGTTTATCCATTTTTATGTCAAAAGACAATCTGATTTCTTTTCAGGTTTTGCCATTAAGAACATACAGTCATAATTGAATATTTTTGCGTTTAGTCATTTATATGTCTCCTGGTACAGTTTGAAGAGTCTATGTGGGATATATACTTGAGAATGGAATTTCTCCTATATATTGATATGATGCACTTTCAGTTTTACAGCATTTATTGTTTCTCAAATATGTCCTTTTTTGTTGTGATTCTTTTGAGGTACAATTTACATAACATACAACTAACCTTATAAAGTGTACAATTCAGTGGCATTTAGTATATACATAATGATAGTATCTACCACCTCTGATTTCAAAACATTTTCATCACCCCAGAAAAACAAACCATTGTCCATTATATAATCACTCCCCATTCCCCACCCCCAACCCTTGGTAATCTCTAATATGCTTTTTGCCTTTAGGGATTTGCCTATTCTGGATATATCATAAAAAAGGAATCATATAGTACATGACCTTTTGTGTCTGGATTCTTGGCATATTGTTTTCGAGGTTTATCAAAGTTGAAGCATGTATCAGTACTTCCTTTTTTGTGGCTGAATAATATTCCACTGTATGATTCTGCCACAGTTTGTTTATGCATTCATCTTCTGGTGGACACATGACTTACTTTCCCACCTTTTGGTTATTAATGAATCACAAATAATGCTGCTACAAACATTTGTGTGCAAGTTTCTTTGTGCACATGTTTTTAATTTATCTTGGGTATATTCCTAGGAATGCAATTGCTGGAGCTTATTTGATAATTTCTTGTTTTTTCTTGTTCATTTTCTTTTGATAAGTTTTTTTAATATTTCCCATTTGAAAATTTCAATATCAAACAAAAAAGGAAAATTCCAATATCAGAGATCTTTGGGGGTATATTTTTATTTTTTATTTTTATTTAAAAAATTTTTTTAATGTTTATTTATTTTTGAGAGAGAGACACACATAAAGAGCGTGAGCAGGGAAGAGGCAAAGAGATGAAGACACAGAATCCAAAGCTGACTCCAGGCTCTGAGCTGTCAGCAGAGAGCCTGATGTGGAAAGTGAATCCACAAGCCGTGAGATTATGACCTGAGCCAAAGTCGGATGCTTAGCTGACTGAGCCACCCAGATGCCCCCGGGGATATATTTTTATGTCTGTCCTTCATTGAGACTTGTTTTCTTATGTGTTTGCTGCTCTTTGATTGCCAGTTTATTTTTAATCATAGTCTGTGGGAATTTTAGGGGCCTAAATTGGGGATTAATTGTCTAAGAGAAAGTTTCTTTTGCTTCTGCTAGTGTAGGGTGTGCCACATACCTAGAAACACCTCATCTCCTTTCAAGTCCCTAGCCTAATGTGGCTATCTCTGGTTCAGTTCTTTCACTTGGTGCTAACCCAAGCCTTCTTTTCTGATTCATCTCAGAGCTGATAATAGCCATCAGGATAACCTTTTTTTTTTTTTTTTTTTTTTTTTTTTCAAATTTGCTTCACCTTGTTCCTGCTCTAGTATCAGTTCACTTGTTTGTTTTGCTTTGAGATTGCTAGGCACCAGGAAATAGAACAGTGTGTTAAATTGCTTCATCTACCAGTTAGTTATTTTATGGCAGGGAACCCCTTTTGAGTAGTTCACTGAATAGAAGAGATCTTTATAGATCTTCCAAAGGGTCCTGTGGGTAAAATGTGTGCATTTAGAAATCTGATCATTTTTTCTTACGGAAATTGGCAGTAGGAATACTTCTAAAGAACAATACATTTATAAAATGCAAACTTTAAGATCACTGTTCTCTTCTTGGACATTCATTGTATAAGTATCAGATATTTTGTGCCTTTTTTAAAAACTATTCTCTGGAAGCACAGAATTAGGTCTGTATAATTTATGCCATTGAGGCACCTGGGTGGCTCAGTTGGTTATGCGTCCAATTTCAGCTCAGGTCATGATCTCTCAGTTTGTGAGTTTGAGCCCCATGTTGGACTCTGTGCTGACAGCTCAGAACCTGGAGCCTGCTTCAGATTCCATGTCTCCCTCTCTCTCTGCCCCTCCCCCACTCTGACTCTGTCTCTCTCCCTCTCTCAAAAAATGAATAAACATTTAAAAAAATTTCATAGTCATGACCTCACCTCTGTATTGAGTGGATGAAAATGGCCTTTGTACTTATAAATGAAATGTAATTTTGAGAAACAGTAATAGCTAATATTCATGGAGTGCTTATGTGCTGGGCACTGTTCTAAATCTTTATGTGTAATCCTCACAACTATTCTGTGAAGTAGGTATCATTATTGTCCCCATTTTATAAGTGGTAAAAGGCACAGGAAAGGCAAGTGTAGTTTTCTGAAGTCACAATGTTAGTACATGATGAAGCTACAATATAAAGTCAGGCAGTTTGGCCTCAGAGTCTGTGATTAAATACTGTGCTTTTTGTAATAAATGAAAAAGTTTAGAAGTGTCACTTATTGGTAGATTTAAATGGAATGTTCCAGATTTTTTTTTTAAGTTTATTTATTTATTTTGAGAGAGAGCATGAGAGCATGAGCATGTGCATGCTGGGCAGGGGAGATGGAGAATCCCAAGCAGGCTTTGTGCTGTCAGCACAGAGCCCAGTGCAGGGCTCGATTTCACAAACCATGGTATCATGACCTGAGCCAAAACCAAGAGTTGGATGCTTAAGCAACTGAGCCACTCTGATGCACTCCCCCTGAAAGTGGTTTTCTTAATTTTTGAGAAAAGTGGGATACTAATTGATTAATTTTAGTAACTTGTGCTGGATTTTTAAATTTCATTTCCTGATTTCATTTATGTCTCATCAGCTATTTGAGGCAATATATTCCATATAAAAATAATTCTTGTAGGGGCTCCTGGGTAGCTCGGCCAGTTAAGCGTCTGACTTTGGCTCAGGTCATGATCTCGTGGTTAGTGGAATCGAGCCCCGCATCAGGCTCTGTGCTGACAGCTCAGGGTCTGGAGCCTGCTTCATATTCTGTCTCCTGGTCTCTTAGCCCCTGCTCTGTCTCTCTCTGTCTCTCTCTCTTTTGTTTCTTTCTCTCTCTCCCAAAATAAATAAACATTAAAAAATTAAAAATTCTTGTAAAACTGAAATGTACTCTTTTCAGGGGTGCCTGTGTGGCTGTCAGTTAAATGTTCGACTCTTGATTTCAGCTCAGGTCATGTTCAGCTTAGGTCATGATCTCACAGTTGGTGGGATTGAGCCCCACAAGTCAGGCTCTGCACTGATAGTATGGAACCTGCTTGGGATTCTCTCTCTCCCTCTCTTTCTCTACCCCTTCCCCACTTGTGCTCTTTCTCTCTTTCAAAAATAAACATAAAGAAAATTTTTTTAGGGACTCCTGGGTGGCTCAGTCAGCTAAGTGGCTGACTTTGGCTCAGGTCATGATCTCACAGCTCATGGGTTTGAGCCATTTTTAACAGCTTTATTGAGATTTATATTTCATAAAATTCACTCATTGCTAATATCCAGTTTAATACTTCTTAGTAATTTAACTGAGTGACCTAACCATTACTGTAAATCAGGATTAGAACATTTTCATCCCCCTGGTAAGATCCTCTTATTTACAGGAAATTCTATTCCCACCTCTAGCCCTTGGCAACCACTAATCTATTTTTTTTTTCCAAAAATTTGTGTTTTCTGGACATTTCCTATAAATGGGAATGGTACAATGTGTGCGGTCTTTTGTGTCAGACTTCTTTTACTTATTAGCACAGGGTTTTTCGGGTTCATCCACGACATAGCACGATTCAGTTATTTGTTCCTTTTTATTACTGATAGTTTCCCATTGCATACGTATACCATATTGTCTGGTTATCCACTTGTACTTTTTTTTTTTTGGTAAGCTTTTTGTTTTAATTGAAGGATTGTTGATGCACAAAGTTACATTAGTTTCAGGTGTACAACCTATTGATTGGACAAATCTGTATATTATGCTTTGCTCACTGCAAGTATAGCTACAGTCAGTCACCAAACAACACTATTAAAATATTATTGACTATATTCCTTATGCTGTACCTTTTATGCCCCCTACTTTTTTTAATGTAATATTTTTAGACAAGATGATATTCCTGGCAACCTTGCTGAGTATGGTATAGTGTAGTCATGATTCAGCATTTTTTAAATGAAATTAATCTGTTAATTATGGTTTGGAGTAATGTAGTGATGATTTTACTGTTTAAAACTATGTATTTGGGGACTTAAAAAAAATTTTTTTTTACATTTATTTATTTTTGAGAAACAGTGAGACAAAGCGTGAGTGGGGGAGGGGCAGAGAGAGGAGACACAGAATCTGAAGCAGGCTCCAGGCTCTGAGCAAGCGGTCAGCACAGAGCCTGATGTGGAGCTCGAACCCACGAACTGTGAGATCATGACCTGAGCTGAAGTCGGACGCTCAACCGACTGAGCCACCCAGGTGCCCCGGGGCCTTTTTTTTTTTTTAATGTTTATTTTTGAGAGAGAGAGACAGACAGACAGAGCACGAGTGGGGGAAGGGCAGAGAGAGAGGGAGACACAGAAGCAGGCTCCGGGCTTTGAGCTGTCAACACAGAGCCCAATGTAGGGCTTGAACCCATGAACCATGAGATCATGACCTGAGCTAAAGTCAGATGCTTAACTGACTGAGCCACCCAGACGCCCTAGGGACTATTTATTATTCTTTAACTAACTTAAAATAGACTGATAAACTGGAGTTCTTGTTTCTGCATTTTACAGTATTTCCTTCTCTGTCTGCTATTTTTGCTGCAATCAGTGTGCCTACCGTCTAATGTTTTTATAGTGCACAGGCCCTTACTGAATCCTCAGGTTATTTTGCATGAATGAAATTTGAAGAAAGTGTGAAATTTGTGGCATTAATTTGCCACTTGAGATTAGTTGGTACCTTTCCTTTTCTTGAAGTTATTTGCCAAGCCCTTGCATAAGAGAGATGTTACTGGTTTTTCTGTTTTCAGAATCTGTTTTATTCCTTATCCTGCTGGTTATCAGTATTTTGTGTGAGGTATTTGGAATATAAAAGATGGCTAAAATATTAGATTTGAATTAGAACCAAGCACATATATATTTTAAAAGGCAGAAGTAGGACATCAGTAATAATACCTTGACTAATTAGCATCTCCTAGACCTAAAAAGCATTTGCACAAAATTTTGGTAAACATTTTTTAATTTCAATCATATGAACATTTTATCACATTTTTCCTTTAAATATCATGTTGGAATTTAAGTTATAGTGTGTTCTACAAGATTTAATAAAATGCTTTGCCTGTTAGGAAAAAGGTGAAAATCACTTTTTGAAACTCATTTTCTGTGTAAATTTTATTGACGTTCAAGGTGCTTCACAGAATGATGATGGCTCTAGACCCAAGGATGAAGCAAGGTAAGATTTCACTTGTTCACCAAAGAATATAAGAAGAGACCAGGGAGAATAAATAACCATTTTAGTCAGAACTTTAGTTTGACTAAAGCAAAAGTTTAGACTGATACAAGAATAAAGAAATGTCAAAAAAATTTAGGGTTCACAAATGTCCATCGGCGGATGAATGGATAAAGAAGATGTGGTATATATATATACAATGGAGTGTTACTCGGCAATCAAAAAGAATGAAGTCTTGCCATTTGCAACTATGTGGATTGAACCAGAGGGTATTTATGCGAAGCGAAATTAGAGAAAGATGAATATCCTATGACATCACTCATATGAGGACTTTAAGACACAGAACACATGAACACAAGGGAAGGGAAGCAATATAAAAACAGGGAGGGGGACAAAACAGAAGAGACTCTTAAATATGGAGAACAAACAGAGGGTTACTGGAGGGGTTGTGGGAGGGGGGGTGGGCTAAATGGGTAAGGGGTACTAAGGAATCTACTGAAATCATTGTTGCACTATATGCTAACTAATTTGGATGTAAATTAAAAAAAAAAAAAATTCAGGACTCAGTGGCACCTGGCTGGCTCGGTTGGTGGAGCATACAACTCTGGATCGTGGGGTTGTGAGTTTGAGCCCATGTTGGGTATAGAGATTACTTAAATAATAAAATCTTTAAAAAGAAATTTAGGGCTCAAGGTTAGAAAGGAAATATTTATGAATGTTTCAAAATACTTAGCTTATTTGACTGCAGTTCTTTGGAGTAGCCCAGGGATACCCAAATTGCTAATATTTCCTTCAGCTTGTTGAAAGTGAATATATTTGCACTTTTTCAAAGACAAGGAGTTCAGAATCCCAGGGCCATCACTGGACTGTTAAATTTTTTTTTCTAGAAAAGCTGGGTTATAAGCTTTGGGTATATGGGAAGATCGTCACCATCTATGGTATCTTCTGAGCCTTTGTTGAAAGGAGCAGTGATTTGTACCAGTTGTTCACTCTAACCCTAGATTCAGCACTTTTTTTTTTTTTTAAGTTTATTTATTTCTTTTAGTTATCTCTATACCCAGTGTGGGGCTCAGACTCACAATCCTGAGATCAAGAGTCATATACTCTTCTGACTGAGGCAGCCAGGTGCCAGTGGATTCACCACTTTCATGGGCTTATCTGCCTTGACATCTAGGGCCTAAAAAGTGTTGAATGCCTTGAGTGTTAACTGATTTAAACATTTAGGTGTTTAGTGTTATGCTAGAAAACTGGTAATGAGAGATAAATTTAGAAAAGGAGATGTTCCTAGTCTTAAGGCAGTAAGTAACATATCTTAGAGAGTTACAAAATCCCATTGGATTCCTCCTTTTTCCCAAACTGAGTAAACAGTGGGTAGGAAAATGATGAACCACAGAAGTAATGATCAGAAGAGGAGAAGTGTAGAAGTATCACAGAACATAAGGGAAAATACCCTGAAAGATGGGGTATTACCGTGTTAGGTGGTGGCAGGAGAGGAGAGGTGGAGCAAGTAGAACAAAATGTTAATGGTTGTTGAAACTGAGTTGATAGGGTATTTGTGCTACTAGTTTGTCTACTTTTGTGATTTATGGAAAATTTTATAATAAAGTTAAAGACAACTCACCAAGATCTTTGGGAAAATTAAAGTGTGTAAAGCTATTCTCTTTTATCTAATAGAGATCTCCTTTCAGAGTCACTCCTGTGACAAAAACTCATCTCTTATACTAATCTCTGAAGAGGTGGAATATTAAGGACTAGTAACATCTTGTCCACGGAATAATAACTGCTTTTATTCTCAGTGTGATTAAAAAGCAATAGAAAAGAAATATACATATCTCTGTAGACGGGGAGACAACTCTAGCCTCTTGTGCCTCCCCTTAGTTTTATGTTTAATTAGAGTTTTGAATTCCTGAAATTTTCTCCATAATGTTTTAATATTTCAGTTTGTGTTCATCAGGTAACTCCTATTTTATATAATAAACCCATATTTTTCCATTAATAAGTGAGAATGTCATAGAATTTTGTATGCTCATTGAAAGGTTCAGTTAAGGAGCGCCTGGGTGGCTCAGTTGGCTGACTCTTGATTTCAGCTCAGGTCATGATCTCACGGTTTATGGGATCAAGTCCTGCCTTGTTGCGCTCCATGCTGACAGTATTGAACCTGTTTGGGATTTTCTCTCCCTCTCTCTCTTCTCTCCCTCTCTCCCTCCCTTTCCCTCCCTCCCTCCCTCCCTCCCTCTCTCTCTCTCGTTCTCTCAAAATAAATACAATTTAAAAACAAGAAAGGTTCATTTAAGTCACTATTTGTACAAATCTCATTATTTTTAATTTTTCTATTTTTTTTTTTTTTAAAGTACTCTCTATACCCAACGTGGGGCTCAAACTTAGAATCCCAAGATCAAGAGTCGCATGCTCTACTGACTGAGCTAGCTAGTTACTCCTACAAGTCTCATTCTTAAAGTGCTTTATGAAACCACTCTAGTCAACTGTAAATGTCTTACAAAGGCATTCCTGGAGCCCTAGCTTCATGCCATTTATTTAATCAATGCTTCTACCCAAGTGAAGTAGTAATCTGAGGAATAGTGTCTTTTAGGTTTCTGAGACTGCCAGAATAATCTTTAAGCATGTCTTTTGTGTTAAGTATGAATTCCTTTATGTTAGCTTTTACTCCAGAGAGTGTATCTCTGAGATGATGGGTTTGAAAAGCATTTTGTAAACTGTCAAATGCTGTTAAATGTTACTACACAATGATCATGGCCATGACTGGCTTTTTCCCTTTGCTTTTATTTGCTTACTTCATAACTATAAGACTAAAAAGCAGGGCAGTATATACCCAGTGAACAAGGGTTTTGTGCCCCTCCCCTCCAATTTCTTGCCCAGTTATCATTTAGGAAGAATACTAAACAACTTTAGGTTACATTACCTTTTTGTCCTAATTCAGGCCCTATTGTATACTGTGAATATAGTCTTGTTAGTCTGCTTTCCTCTGTAGCATGTCTGGATGTCCTATATTATTCAACATTGTCTTCTGTCATTTTTATGAAGTTCAAGATGATTGGCACCTAGTATTTAAGATTTTGTTGTTAGAAGTACTTTATTGGCTGTTAGGACCTTACTGTATTAGCATCTTGGTTCTCCAGGGTTCTTTATCCTGTCCATAAACATCTGGGCTTATGTATAAGTTAGATATATATGCATGGTGAGATAAGCAGAGGTTTATAAGAATGTGGAGCAGAGGAACAAAGCCATAGTAGCATGTAATTAGTAGCTAATTCCTTTTAAAGATAATGGAGGTGGTGAGTTCACACTGACAATTCTATACAGTGTATAGGTTTCCATGTTTTCAAAATCCATTTCAAGTTTTAGTTTCACACCCATTTACTAAAAGAACTAAAACCACCAGTGCTCTTTTAGTATGGCTATGTTTTTCAAACTTCAGAGTGTATCAGAATCACTTGGAAGACTCGTTCAACCACAGATTATGGTCTTATCTCCAGTTCCTAATTTGTTAGGTCTACGTTTGGGCCTAAGATTGGCACTTCTCAGAAGTTTCCAGGTGATGCCTATAGTGTTAGATCACGCCATACACTTTGAGAAACACTATGGTTAGACTTACAGGTATTTCTTAGATTACAACAAACTGTTTTGGGAAATTTTTTCAGTTATATAATGAAGTCTATTTCTTGAAAATCTAGGCTTACAGAATTGTCATTCTGCCTTAATCTCATACTCTTTTACTTCAGAACTAGTTTGAATTTTGTTTCTTCTCGAACTGTTTTTATTATTAGAAAATAATACATGATGGTTTTAAAAAATGTAAATCAGGGGGCACCTGGGTGGCTCATTTGGTTGAGCATCCGACTTCAGCTCAGGTCATGATCTCACAGTCTGTGAGTTCGAGCCCCACGTCGGGCTCTGTGCTGATAGCTCAGAGCCTGGAGCCTGCTTTGGATTCTGTGTCCCCCTCTCTCTCTGCCCCTCCCCTGCTCATGCTCTGTCTCTCTCTGTCTCAAAAATAAATAAAATTTTTTAAAAAATGTAAATCAGTATATAAACCAAAATTATAAAAGCTTCATGGAAGAAATAGCATTTGACCTAAGACCATAAAGCGTAGTTGTAATTTGGTTTTGCATGCCTTGGGAAATTGGACGGGAAGGGGTTCTAGGTGGAAGGAAGAAAAACAGTTATAGAGATGGGGAACAACATAGGGTGTGTTGTTAGAAATCTTCACTCACAGTGTCTAGCTAAAAATAGGGTAATTGAAAGGGGAAAATGGTAGGTGGTGAATTTGAGAGTAGAATCCATTAGTTAATATTTATTGTCTCTTCTGTGTCAGGCAGTATGAGCATGTTTCCTGTCATTTCACTTAAACACTTTTGTGAGTGAAGGTAGGTATGGATCATTTTTATGGGTGATAAGAAAACTAAGCCTAAGAAAGGGAAAGGAACTTGCCTGAGTTAATAGTATAGTGGCACAGTTGAACCTGCAATTGCCTTACCTTCAGAGCCTGAACTCATAATTGTCATGCTTTACTGTGACCTAAAGTGTTAGTTATTTTTAGTGTTACATAGTTTGGGGCCAGATGGAGGTTTTGGTTTGTAAATATAGGTATCCCTCATTTTGTGCTTTGCAGATACTTTGATTTTTTTTTTTTTTTAAACAAACTAAAGGTTTGTGGGAACCCTGCATTGAGCAAATCTGTCAGTGCCGTTATTTTTAATAACATTCACTTGTGTCTCTCTCACATTTTGGTAATTCTTGCTCTGTTTCAAACTTTGTCATTATTGTGTTTGTAATGGTAATCTGTGGTCAGTGATCTTTGATGTTACTATTGTAATTGTTTGGGGGCATCACAGACTCTGCCCATATACAACAGTGAACTTAATTGATAAATGTTGTGGGTGTTTTAACTGCTCCACTGATAGGCTGTTCCCCATCCCTCTCCTTGGGCCTCCTTGTTCCCTGAGTCACAACCGTTAGGCCAGTTAATAACCCTACAGTGGTTTTTAAGTGCTCAAGTGAAAGGAAGAATAGTATGTCTCTCACTTGAAATGAAAAGCTAGAAATGATTAATCTTAGTGAGGAAAGCATGTTGAGAGCCTAGATAGGCCAGAAGCTAGGCTTCTTGTGCCAAACAGCTAGCCAAGTTGTGAGTACAAAGGAAAAGTTCTTGAAATTTAAAGTGCTATTTCAGTGAACACACAAATGGTAAGAAAGCAAAACAGACTTACTGTTGATATGGAGACTGTTTCAGTGGTCTGGATAGAAGATCAAACCAGCTACAACATTCCCTTAAGCCAAAACCTAATCCAGAGCAAGACTCTAATTCTCTTCAATTCTGTGAAGGCTGAGAGAGGTGAGGAAACTGCAGAAGAAAAGTTTGAAGCCAGTAGTGGTTGGTTCATGAGGTTTAAGGAAGGAAACAATCTCCGTTTACATAAAAGCACAAGATGAAGCAGCAAGTTATTCAGAAGATGTAGCTAATTAATGAAGGTGGCTACACTAAACAACAGATTTTCAGTGTAGATGAAACAGCCTTCTATTGGAAGAAGATGCCATCTAAGACTTTCATAGCTGGAGAGGAGAAGGTTAATGCCTGGCTTCAAAGGATAGGCTGACTGGCTTGCTAGGGCCTATTGCAGCTGCTGACTTTAAGTTGAAGCCAGTGCTCAGTGACCATTCCAGAAATCCTAGGGCCCTTAAGAATTATGCTAAATCTACTCTGCCTGTGCTCTGTAAACAGAACGACAAAGCCTGGATGATAGCACATCTGTTTACAAGGTTTATTGAATATTTTAAGCCCCCTGTTGAGACTTACTACTCAGAAAAAAGATTCTTGGAAATGTTACTGCTAATTGGCAATGCGTCTGGTCACCTAGAGCTCTGATGCTGATGTGTAACAAGGTTAAGGTTTTCATGCCTGCTAATACAGCATCCATTCTGCAGCCCATGGATCAAGGGATAATTTTGTCTCTCAAGTTTTATTATTTAAGAAATACATTTCTTAAGGCTATGATTGCTGTAGGTAGTGATTTCTCTCATGGATCTGGGCAAAGTAATAACTTTCTGGAAAGGATTAACCATTCTAGATGCCATTAAGAGCATTTGTGATTCATGGGAGGAGGTCACAATATCAACATTATCAGGAGTTGGAAAAAAATTTTTTCCAGTTCTCATGGATGACTTTGAGGGGTTTGAGACTTCAGTGGAGGAAGTAATTGCAGATGTGGCAAAAATAGCGAGAGCCAGAATTAGTGGAACCTGAAGATATGACTGAATTGCTGCAATCTCATGTCAAAACTTAAATGGATGAGGAGTTGTTTCTTATGGATGAGTTCAAGAAAGGGGTTTCTTAGGATCAAATCTATTCCTAGTAAAGAAGCTGTGCAGATTGTTGAAATGACAAAAAGGATTTGGAATATTACACAAACTCAATTGATTAAACAGCAGCAGGTTTTAGGAGAATGGACTCCAATTTTGAAAGAAGTTCTACTTCAGTAAAATGCTATCAAACAGCATTGCTACAGAGAAATCTTTTGTGAAAGGAGGAATCAGTTGTTGTGGCTGACTTCATTGTTTTCTTAAGAAATTGCCACAGCCACCCCAACCTTCAGCAACCACCACCACCCTGATCAGTCGGCAGCCATCAATATCAAGGCAAGACCCTCCACTAGCAAGGAGATTAAGACTTGAATCACATTCAGTGTGGATGATGGGTAGGATTTTTTTAGTAACAAAGTATTTTTACATTAAGGTAAGTAAAAATTTTTTTAAACATAATGCTATTGCACATTTAATAGACTGCAGTATAGTGTAAACATAACTTATATGCACTGGGAAACAAAAATATTGACTTTATTGCAGTGGTCTAGAACTGATACTGCTGAGGTATGCCTGTATAGGCTCATAGAATCCTTCTGTGGAGAGGAAGATCTCTAAAAGTATTTGGGGCATTGGCATGATCAAAACTCCATAGGAAAAAGTATTTTATTTTATTTGGTAATCGTGTATAGCTTGTATTATCTGGTGGTGAGTGAAGGTGGGGGAGACCTATGTGGGAAGTTGTTAATAGTAATACAGTGAGAGATAAGGAGGGTTAGAACTGGGGCAATGGTGGTAGAAGAGTAGGGAGAGAATGTGGAAGTGAAATCAGTGAGACTTAGGTATTAAGCGTCAAGAGGAACAGGAGAGAAGGAAAGTCAAGTTGCCTGGGAGGATAGCAGTGCCACCCATAGAATCAGACCATGAGAGGAATACTAGCCTTACAACTGGAGAGTTATTCTAGATCTCCTGCATTCAGTTGATAATTTGGTACCAGAGGATGGGAATGCAACAAGGATAAGTGATTCGATTTGGGAACTATTTTAGAGATGATCTTTGAAATCATAAAATTTGAGACTCTAGGGAAAAATTCAGAACAGAACCATAGGAACCTATATTTAGTGAATGGGAGGAAGAAGACAAATTGAAGAAGAGATGGTTAGAAGTGGGCATACAAGATTAACTCAAAGAAGTTAAGAGAAAATGGTTTTAAAAGATGAGGTAATTGGGGCACCTGGATGGCTCAGTTGGTTAAGCTTCTGACTCTTGATTTTGGCTCAGGTCATGATCTCACAGTTCGTGAGAGAGAGCCTCACAATGGACTCTGTGCAGACAGCTCTGAGTCTGCTTGGAATTCTCTCTGCCCCTCTCTTTCTCTGCCCCTTCCCCCCTTGCACACGCACTCTCCCAAAATAAGTAAACCATCTTAAAAGATGGAGTATTTAATGCTGTCAAATACTGCAGAAGAGAATGAGATACTAGACTAATTAAGCCAAGGAAAACTGGCTATATATGGAAAAAGAAAAAATCAAGTTAGAGCTTTATCTTGTCCAAGATCAGAGTAGATTCCAGGTTGACTTTAAAATTGAGTTCAGGGTTGCCTGGGTGGCTCAGTCAGTTAAGTGCCCAGCTCGTGGTTTTGGCTCAGGTCATGATCTCACGGCTTCATGGGTTTGAGCCCCACATCGGGCTCTGTGCTGACAGTGCGGAACCAGCTTGGGATTCTCTCTCGCTGCCCCTCCCCCCACTCATGCTGTCTCTGTCTCAAAATAAACTTAAAAAATTTAAAAGGAAATTGAGTTCAAAAAAATTAAATTATAAAACCTTTAGGAGAAAATGTGAATAGTGAACTTATTTCTGAATAAATTTGATTATATAGGAATATAAAACTTCTGTGCATTTTATGTCCCAGTATGTGATCTATTCTGGAGAATGTTCCATGTGCACAGAAGAAGAATGTGTATTTTGCTGCTTTAGGATGAAATGTTCTGTATATATCTGTTAAGTCCATCCAGTCCAGTGTGTCATTCAAAGCCATTGTTTCCTTGTTGATTTTCATTTAGATGATCTGTCCATTGCTCTAAGTGGGGTGTTGAAGTCCCCTACTATTATGGTGTTATTATCAATGAGTTTCTTTATGTTTGTGATTAATTGATGTATATATTTGGGTGCTTTCACATTTGGAGCATAAATGTTTACAGTTGTTACATCTTGTTGGATAGACCCCTTAATTATGATATAATTCCCTTTTTCATCTCTTGTTAACAGCCTTTGTTTTAAAACCTAGATTGTCTGATATAAGTATGGCTACTCCGGCTTTCTTTTGGCGACCATTAGCATGATAGATGGTTCTCTATCCCCTTACTTTCAATCTGAAGGTGTCTTTAGGTCTAAAATGGGTCTCTTGTAAACAGCGTATAGATGGATCTTGTTTTCTTTTCCGTTTTATTACCCTGTGTGTTTTGATTGGAGCATTTAGTCCATTGACATTTAGAGTGAGTACTGAAAGGTATGAATTTATTGCCATTACGTTGCCTGTAGAGTTAGAGTTTCTGGTGGTGGTCTCTGGTCCTTTCTAGTCTTTGTTGCTTTTGGTCTTTTTAGGGTTTTTTTTGTTTTTGTTTTTTGTTTTTTTTTTCTCCAATCTTTACTACCCTGAGAGAATCCCTGTTAAAATTTCTTGCAGAGCTGGTTTAGTGGTCATGAACTCATTTAGTTTTTGTTTGTCTGGGAAACTTTTATCTCTCCTATTTTGAATGACAGTCTTGCTGGGTAAAGAATTCTTGGCTGCACATTTTCCCAATTCAGCATATTGAATATATCCTACCACTCCTTTCTGGGCTGCCAAGTTTCTGTGGATAGGTCTGCTGTGAACCTGATCTGTCTTCTCTTGTAGGTTAAGGACTTTTTTTCCCTTGCTGCTTTCATGATTCTTTTCCTTTTCCTGTTTTGTGAATTTGACTATAATATGCCTTGATGATAGTCGGTTTTTGTTGAATCTAATGGGAGTTCTCTGTGTCTCCTGGGTTTTGATGTCTGTGTCTTTTCCCAAGTTAGGAAAGTTTTCCACTATGATTTGCTCACATAAACCATCTACCCCTTTTTCTCTCTCTTCATCTTCTGGGACTCTTATGATTCTGATGTTATTCTTTCTTAATGAGTCACTAAATTCCCTAATTCTTATATCATCCTCTTTTGCCTTAGTCTCCCTCTTTTTTTCTGCTTCATTATTCTCCATAAGTTTGTCCTCCATATCACTGATTCGCTGCTCTGCTTCATCCATCCTTCCCACCATGGCATCCATTCAAGATTGCAGCTCAGTTACAGTATTTTTAATTTCATCCTGACTAGCTTTTACTTCTTTTGTCTCCACAGAAAGGGATTCTAATCTGTTTTCAACCCCAGCTAGTTCTTCTGTGTATTTTCAAATATAGAATTAGAAGCGGATGACAGATACTTAACCAATATGAAAAGCGATAAATTGATATCCTCAGATTATAAAAGGATCTTACAAATAATAAGTAGAACTATTCTCTTATAACAGAAAAATGTATAAAAGATGTATACAATTCATGGAAGAAGAAACTCTAATGGCTTATAAATGAAATATTGTTGAACATAACATTTTTATTTACCAAATTAGTAAAGACTTCAAAATATTTAAATACTTTATGGTGAAGTGGACATTTTCATAACTAGCTGATGGGAGAACAGATTAATTATTATCTTTGAAAATATTTTTAGTAATATTAAATTAAATATTAAATATTAAAATATCTTCAAGATATTTGTATACTTTAACCCCGGTGTTCTATTCTGACTTTCTATAGGAAATAGCAATTACCTCCTCTTCCCCCACCAAAAGAAAAGAAAATGACTAGATGGTATTTCTATGTATTAGAATTTTCTATAGTCATTAGATATTATAAATGTTTTTTAATAATTTGGGGGAAATGCCCAGTATATAATGAGTAATAAAACAAACATTTGCTCAAGATAGGAAACATTGTATGGTTACATACAGAGCCGGTGAAATAGGACTGGCAAGAGATAGTCCCATGTCTTAATGGTAATGATCTCCAGAAGGCAGGACTGAAGGTGATTTTTATTTTATGATTAGAAGTTGTTTTTCACTTTGAAAAGTGAAAGTCTTTGAAAAACTAAAATATACTAAGTTCTTTAATAGCATAAATACAAAAAGTTATAATGAAGAAAAAGAGAAAGAACTGTTTTGAAGAGCAGTTAGGATTGAGGAAGTGTTTTAGGTTGAGGGGTTTGATTGTGTTTATGAACCAAGAGAAAAGATCTGGAAGAAGGAAGATGATGGAAGATAGAAGAAAGGTGTTAAATGATGATGGAAAGTCCTAGAAGATACAGGCTGAAATCAAAAACACAAAGACAAATTAGCCTTGAAGTAGTGAAGAGACATTTTTCCCCCAAGAGGGGAAACAAATAAATGAAGATGATAAGAGCACAGAGAAATTTTTTTTGATTGATTTTTCCTTTTTTTAATGAAAGTTTATTCTTAAATGTACAATAGGAACTAAGACAGCACTTCATCCTAGCTATAGTTGGCAATAGATGCTGTAACAGACAGGGAATTCAGATGTTTAAACAGGAATAGTATTAAGGAACACCATTGCCTCAGGCACAAGAACAGGTTACTTTTTGTCAGGTTTCTTTCTTTCCTTTTTTTCCCTTTTTTGTTTAAGAGAGTTCAAGCAGGGGAGAAGGTTGTGGGGGGGAGGGAAGGAAGGCGGAAGGATCTCAAGCAGGCTTCACGCTGAGCGTGGAGTCCTATATGGGGCTCAATCCCACAACCCTGTGATCATTGACCTGAGCCAAAATCAGGAGTTGGAACTCAACTGACTAAGCCATCCAGGCTTAGAAATCTTTTCAGATTTCTTAATTCCTCCTGTAGGCCCTTCCCTGCAGCCTTTGATGTTAGTTCCTTGAGTTTCTTTTCTTCTTTCTGTTTCTGCTTGAGTGTTTTATCTTCCTTGTTCATCTTCTTGGGCTGTTTCAGGGGCTTCTGCCACCTTCTCAGCTGGACATGGCACCTACCTCCCCTTTGAAACAGAGAAAGCTTAAGGTAGATGAGACAATTGAAGGATTGCAGATAATCATCATATTAGGGAAGAGGCAGGATGACGGTCATCTACAGATTGGAAATGTGGTCAAAAGTAGATTTAATATGTAGAAAATGGTTGATTTCCAAGCAGTATGTATAGTCCAGTTGAAGTTGTTAAATAAGGTCAACTGTAGCTTTTGTCTCAGTCTCTAAAATGAGCAAGCTTTAGGAAACTGATGCCTGCCAGTATAAAAAGATGGAGACTGAAGAAACACAGTTTTAATTTCTTTTTGTCTTTTGCCTAAGTCTCTTTAATTGTACAGCACCTAGTAAAAGTCCTTTGCCCTACCAAATTACTATTAATTTTTATTAGTATTAATTTTAATATTAATACACCAATCCCAATGAACCTGTGGCCTAGGCTGTCATAGTCCTCTGTCATTTCTAGTTTTTTAGCTCCTAAGAGATTTGAGCTGTGATTTCTTCTTTTTAACAGGAAAAAAGGTGCTCACTTTGGCAGCACATACACTAACAGGAGGGAAGTAAAGACTTTATCTTATTAGACATTGGTAGTGAAAATCTACAGACTTTTCTTTCTTTCTTTCTTTCTTTCTTTCTTTCTTTCTTTCTTTTTTTTTTTTTTTTATTTTTTAATGTTTACTCAGTTTTGAGAGACAGAGAGCAAGCAGGGGTGGGGCAGAGAGAGAGAGGGAGATACAGAATCTGAAGCAGGCTCCAGGCTCCGAGCTGTCAGCACAGAGCCCGATGCAGGGCTTGAACTCACAAGCTGTGAGATCATGACCTGAGCCAAAGTCAGATGCCTAACTGACTGAGCCACCCAGGCACCCCTACAGACTTTTCTTTATTGGGCACAGTGGGAAATTTATGAGGACCTTTTATAGAACAGTCTACCCCTTTAATTTGGTATTTTACCTAGTTTATTTACTCTGCTAAAATAGACCTGATTTTGCACCTGGAACATTATTTATTATTACTTGTTGGCCCCTGAGAATAGTAGTAGAAAAAGTAAATGAAGGATTAGTTGCAATGATTGCTTGGGGTTAGGGGATGTTGGACTATAGTGAAGGAATGAAAGGTACTAGGAGAAGTAGTACCCTGGGATGGAACCCAAGTGGGACTTGAAGGGAGCTGATGGACTGTGAATATAGAGTGGGTTAAAGGCCATGATGAGACTGAATCAAAGATACGGTGGGAGGCAGGTAGAAGAAGTAGAACGTTGTAGGTAGAGAGATTTGTGAGTTTAAGACCTAGGAAGGAGGAACAATTTCTAAGTATCAAGGACATTTAAGGAGTCATCCTACTACCCAGATTGTCAGATAACTATATTGAGAAACTGAGGCCAAGGTGTTAGAAGAGTAAACAGCATGGATGTTGAAATCTCCAAAATTTTATTTTATTTTTTTTTTTAATTTTTTTTTTTCCAACATTTTTTATTTATTTTTGGGACAGAGAGAGACAGAGCATGAACGGGGGAGGGGCAGAGAGAGAGGGAGACACAGAATCGGAAACAGGCTCCAGGCTCCGAGCCATCGGCCCAGAGCCTGACGCGGGGCTCAAACTCACAGACCGCGAGATCGTGACCTGGCTGAAGTCGGACGCTTAACCGACTGCGCCACCCAGGCGCCCCGAAATCTCCAAAATTTTAATCCTCAACCCCAGGATATTGCATTTTTGAATCCAGTTTCTGGATTTCCCCTTTGTCATAGCAGAGTTACCTCATGTCCCGAATGTTTCTCCTTCCTCACATACACCTGAAACTTGACTAGCACTGACGTGCATGGAGATTTAAGTACCTTTTCTTTGGTCAAATAACTTCTTAATAGCAGAGCCAGAGCTAGAAACCTCAATTTCCCACTTTTGGTCCATTCTGCCATTTGTTGTGTACCTTCTAAAAGGCATTAAGAACCTTAATTAGTTCTTAATATTTTTTAAGAACTAACTAGTAAAGTGTTGAAATAGTATGGAGAGGCAATACTCAGAGTCTTAAAGGGGTATGCTACTCAAAAATGGGTTTGGAACTCAGCACCTAGGGGTAGAGGAGCAGTGTCAAAGCTGACTCTTCCTGCATTCAGTTCATATTCTGGGGTGACTTGGCCTTCCTGTAGGAGTCAACACTAACCAGGTGCTGACTGCCAGTTACTGAGCTGTTCCTTTTATTCAAAATAAGCATTTGAGGCACCCGCAAGGCAGTCTTGTCATATCTTACTATTCACACAGATCGCCTGGGGATCTTATTAAAATTCTAGTTCTGATATAGTGGCTCCTGGGAGAGGAGTGCAAGATTGTGTATTTCTTTTTTTTTTTTTTTTTTTAACGTTTTTGAAATGTTTATTTATTTTGAGAGAGAGAGAGAGAGAGAGAGAGAGAGTGAAGAGGGGCAAAGAAAGAAGAGAAAGAATCCCAAGCAGGCTCCTCACTGTCAGCATGAGCCCGATGCAGGGCTTGATCCCACAAGACATGAGGTCATGACCTGAGCCAAAATCAAGAGTCAGTCACCCAACCAGCTGAGCCACCTGGGCACCTCAAGATTGTGCTTTTCTCATAAGCCTCCTGTGTATTGCCTTTGCTTCTTTTCCATATTTTGAGTTCCATACTTTGAGTAGAAAAACCCTAAAGAACTTTAGGGGAGGGACACCTGGGTGGCTCAGTCAGTTAAGCAACCGACTTCTCAGGTCATGATCTTGCGGTTCGTGAGTTTGAGCCCCGCATCGGGCTCTGTGCTGACAGCTCAGACCCTGGAGCCTGCTTTGGATTCTGTGTCTCCCTCTCTCTCTGCCTCTCCCCTGGTTGCGCTCTCTCTCTCTCTCTCTCTCTCTCTCTCTCAGGAAATGAATAAACATTAAAAAATTAAAAAAACTTTAGGG
The DNA here is from genome assembly GCF_018350215.1 of Panthera leo. Lineage (NCBI taxonomy): Eukaryota > Metazoa > Chordata > Mammalia > Carnivora > Felidae > Panthera > Panthera leo. The sequence goes on along the minus strand of NC_056681.1, from coordinate 24,568,500 downwards.
GAACATAGTTTGAATATGATTTAATATGTGGTCATGCCTCTCAATATTAATTTCTTGAATTGATTAGATATTACTTTGTTCAGGCTTATTCTGAATAATTAATACTGTAGTATGGATTGATACTGCATAGTGGTTTGCTGCTTACCAGATAGTAGATAGCAGAGCCTTAGCTGAAGCTTCTTCAAACTGTCTAAACTAACGCTGTGCTGTCTAATTCATGGCTAGGTTTCCCTGGGAAAAGTAATCAAGTATATTTAGCTGACAGTGGTAAAAACTTTCAATCTGACATTACTGTCCTCCCCTCTCTCTTCTTTCTTTCAATTTATGTCATTGCTTTGAAGAAATAACACCTCCCTTTTAAAAAAGGTCTGATCTAATCGCTAATTTTCAACATTTTGTATACCGTTTTCTGGGATGGAAAGAAAACACCTTGTCTCTGGAAAATAAGTATACTTCTTTCTTCTGCCATAAAACAGTCAACCCTACCCTAAAACTGAAGAATATTAAGGGCCAATGGAAACCAGGAAAATTATGGTGACATTATCTGGGCTTGAAATAAAATAGTGCCCTTTCTAAGGCATTGGGATTTTGAGAATTTGACTCTGTTCCTGCTTATACAGGGCCTCCAAAGACTTAATTTGAAATCTGAACCAGCATACCTAATAGTTTTGAAGAGTCCCACATGTTTCTGTTGCCCTTAGGCAACTCCTCACTCTTGCTGCTGGGTGGGCTCTGAGGGTTACATATAAGACTCTACCCAAGGGCTATTCACATACTTGATAAGGCCGGCCAGAAATTTTAAGTTTTGGTCTTGTTTTTTATTAAATTCAGTGAACATTAATTTTCCCCTCCCTTTCCCCGCTTCTTACCCAGAACAAATCCAAATGGATCAGATGAACCTGAGGATTCAGGGGCTGGTGAAAATAGGAAGGTCAATGGGAATAATTCTCCATCACTCTCAAATGGCGGTTTTAAACCTTCTAGGCCTCCAAGACCTTCACGACCACCTCCACCTACCCCACGTAGACCAGGTGTGTATTCCAGCCACACACTAGGGATGTAACTGTCAGTACTGTGATTATAAATAACGTTCTGTTTGGGAATTGATCCTCAGATAAGAATCAGGAGACTCTTTCAGGTTGGTTTTCTAGCAGTATTTTTATATTTAAGATTTTGGCCCAGAATGATCTTTCTGTAGGTAGACAAAGGTATGCTTTTCCATAAGTTTTTTCTCTAGGGAAAATCTATTGAGGCAAGTGGTTTATTGAAAATGAGAAATAAAATGAGAACCCTATGTGCATTATTCATATTGTCAGGGATCTGGTTGCTTTTCTCATTGTATCCTTTAAAAAGACAATTAGTAAATGGTGAGTAACCCAACAATGCTAAATGATATTCAGATTTTGAAGCAAAAATTATACAACCAATGAACACATTTTGTGTAGTAAAAATGTTAACAGCTCTAGGTAGAATATCCATTTTCCCTGATTAGCCAGAATAGAATCTTTAATCATTTATTATTTCCCTCTGCTAGTATGTGGACAGGGAATGTATAAAAAATTAAACCAAATATTATTAAAAAGTAAATTAGTTGTCTACAAATAATTTTCTTTTTAATGTTTATTTATTTTTGAGAGAGAGACAGAGCATTAGTTGGGGAGGGGCAGAGAGAGAGGGAGACACAGAATCAGAAGCAGGCTGCAGGCTCTGAGCTGTCAGCACAGAGCCCAATATGGGGCTCGAACTCATGAAATGCGAGATCATGACCTGAGCCAAAGTCAGATGCTCAACTGACTGAGCCACCCAGGTGCCCCTACAAATCATTTTATTAAAAACTTTGTTTTTAATTATACATCTTCCCCTGTTTGGGGTAAAAAATGTGTTAATAATATATTCCCAGTCTTTAAAATCATATACTACTTTGTCAAAATATTGGTGACTTCTCCCGGAAATTGTTTTGTCAGGTATTTCTTGAAGATGTACTATGTACAGTGCTATTGCTTAATAGTCATAACATCAAAAATTGGTCTTTGATATGTCTTTTCATAGAAAAGACAGTTTTAAGTATCTGAAAAATTACTAAATGAATTTATAACACCAAGGGATACCAATGCTTTCCTATTCTAAAAGTTTTTATTTCTGTGGCATCAGGAAATCAGAATTTGCATGTGCTTCATAATTAGTAAAGAGACATGGAGTAGATAGAACCCAAAAAGTTATTTTTAAAAGTTGATTTTATTTAAGTTATTTTTACCTACATGTCCACATCTTAAATTTTCTGTGTCATCTGCCTTTTAATTTTTTTTAAGTTAAAATTCTATCCTGAATTTAGATTTCTGAAAATAAAAGATTGTTGTTTTCCACAAATCTTTTATAGCATCTGTCAATGGTTCACCATCTGCTACTTCTGAAAGTGATGGATCCAGTACAGGCTCTCTGCCACCAACAAATATAAATTCAAATACATCTGAAGGAGCAACATCTGGATTAATAATTCCTCTTACTATATCTGGAGGCTCAGGCCCTAGGCCATTAAATACTGTACCTCAAGCTCCCCTACCACCTGGGTAAGTAGCTGTTTTTTGTTAACATTTGTTTGCTTTAGGCTTCTGCATATACTTATTAATAAGGAACATAATACTGAACTTCATTCTTTAAAAAAGCATCTTCAAGCAGTGGTAACTGGTTTTGGTGGGTGGGGGGTTATATCTAGAGTCAGACTGGACAAAAAAACCTCACCACATTAGCAGTCATCCTCCTCCTCATTTCCAAGGCATACTTTTTTATTTTTATTATATTTTTTTTATTGAAGGACTCTAAACCATAGAAAGTTAACTAGTGCCAAGTAATAGTCCCCAAATTCAGATTGCTTTCTCTTTGACAGGGGAAAAAAAACCCACTTCTTAAAATACTTTTCGACCATCATAAAGTCATTATGGCAAAGTAGTAATAATTTAGGAAACTGATGGGAATACAAGCTGGTGCAGCCACTCTGGAAAACAGTATGGAGGTTCCTCAAACTAAAAATAGAACTACCCTACTACCCAGCAATTGTACTACTAGGCATTTATCCAAGGGATACAGGTGTGCGTTTTGAAGGGACACATGCACCCCCCCCATGTTTATAGCAGCACTGTCAACAGTAGCCAAAGTATGGAAAGAGCCCAAATGTCCATCAGTGGATGAATGGATAAAGAAGACATGGTGTACCTATACAATGGAGTATTACTCAGCAATCAAAAAGAATGAAATCTTGCCACTTGCAACTACGTGGATGGAGCTGGAGGGTATTATGCTAAGTGAAATTAGTCAGAGAGAGACAAAAATCATATGACTTCACTCATATGAGGACTTTAAAAGACAAAACAGATGAACATAAGGGAAGGGAAACAAAAATAATATAACAACAGGGAGGGGGACAAAACAGGAGACTCATAAATATGGAGAACAAACTGAGGGTTACTGGAGGGGTTGTGGGAGGGGAGATGGGCTAAATAGGTAAGGGGCACTAAGGAATCTACTCCTGAGATCACTGTTGCACTATATGCTAACTAATTTGGATGTAAATTTTAAAAAATAAAAAATAAAATTTCAAAGTAAATAAATAAATGGCTTATGGAAAAAAATAATTTAGGAAACTGATAAAATTAGTACTCAACCCCATTTTAATCTCCACTAATTATTTGACTTTTTTTATAATTTTTTTTTTTTAACGTTTATTTATTTTTGAGACAGAGAGAGAGCATGAACGGGGGAGGGGCAGAGAGAGAGGGAGACACAGAATCGGAAGCAGGCTCCAGGCTCTGAGCCATCAGCCCAGAGCCCGACGCGGGGCTCGAACTCACAGACCGCGAGATCGTGACCTGAGCTGAAGTCGGATGCTTAACCGACTGAGCCACCCAGGCGCCCCACCACTAATTATTTTAAAAATTAATAATACTCTAGTAATTTATGTACATATATACATTGTGACATTCACATTAATCCAGAGCTTGGAATCTAATTAAAATTAATTGACTGATAAATTAATAAACCCTTATGAAATTTTTAATTGCTAAACATATTATTTGTCTGCATAGTTGGGCCATTTTCCTTTTGCAAAACCTACACGGGAAGCCAAATTAGAAAGTTATTTGTGCAAGGGATTACCATACAGAAACTGGTACTCCAAAGTAATTGGTACTTTTTTTTTTCCTTTTAAGTTTGTTTATTTATTTTGAGTGTGCACACTTAAGCAGAAGAGGGGCAGAGAGAGTGGAAGAAAGAATCCCAAGCAGGCTCCATGCTGTCAGCCTAAACCAAGAGTTGGACACTTAACCAACTGAGCCATCGAGGTGCCCCTAATGTGATTGGTACTTCTAAGCTGTGATGGCTTATTCCTGTCTTCCTCACTTTGGGGATTAACATACCAAGGAGACTAGAATACCCAGATTGACTTTGTCTGTTAAACTATGCAGAGACATATCTGATAAAGTCTTAGTTTTTGATTTCAGTTCTTCTGGAATGCAAATAGTGCTTTGCCCTTGGCTCAGTCTTTCTTCAGATTTCATAACATTAATTACAAGCATTTTTCCCCACTAAGTTTTGCACATGCCATGATCAGATTGAGATAGACTTTATCTCCTGAGTGCATCTACCTCAGACCTCTTTAGAAATACAAGGAATATGGGGCGCCTGGGTGGCTCAGTCGGTTAAGCGTCCGGCTTCGGCTCATGTCATGATCTCGCGGTCTGTGGGTTCGAGCCCCACGTCAGGCTCTGTGCTGACAGATCAGAGCCTGGAGCCTGTTTCAGATTCTATGTCTCCCTCTTCCTTGACCCTCCCCTGTTCATGCTCTCTCTCTCTCTCTGTCTCAAAAATAAATAAATGTTAAAAAAAAATTTTTTTTTTAAAGAAATACAAGGAATATCTTGAGCAGATACTTCTGCAGAAGAAAGCTTACTTACTCTGTCATCCTCAGGATACCAGTCTTGCCTTTATTCATAAATTCTTTTGGTATCTTCTTTATATATTGACATACTTATTTTTCTCAGTTCTTTAATGTGGTCATATAAGAGAAAAAAGCAAAGACAAGTGCTATAGCAGCCTTTTAAATTTTGTGCTTAAGTTGGGAGCAGAGAGTGGACCAGCATGGGCGAGTTTACTACGTAGATCATATTGAAAAAAGAACAACGTGGGACAGACCAGAACCTCTACCTCCTGGGTAAGTATCTGAATTAAGGAAGAAGAAAAGTATTTATTTAGAACTATGGATATATCTGTGCAAAATCTTCCTTGTATTCCTACTTTTCCTCTTCCTTTCAGCCTTTTCTGTATCCTCTTTGTGTTGTGGTAGGTGCAACTAGAAAGAAGAGAGAGAATTGACTGAGCATGATGATGAGCAATGAATTGATTTTCATTCATTTCTAACCTCAAGATTCTATAGGTCTTGCTATTTCCAAGTTTTCCTTTCTATACTTCATTCAAATCACAGGGTTTTAGAATTAGTTTCATCAAGAGTAATTATTTAACTGAATAAGAATTATATCCCCTATCATATATATGAAGATAAAGTCTATTAGTACATAATAGTGAAGTAATTGTAGAATAGTTGGAGCAATAAAAGGATATATTAATACATGATGTTAAGCATTTATCATTTACATTCTAGAAAGTGGAAGAAAATACTTGTGTTCAAGGGAAGTCAGTAGCAAACTTGGGGACATGTTTAATCTTGCTAGTAATCTCAAGTACACACATGAAAGGTATTGTTTCACTTGTTAAATTAGCAGATAGTATCCAGTATTGATGAGATTGTAGAGAAACTTTACCACATAACATTGCGAGTGGTAGTATAAATTAGTTACAACTCTTGCAGGAGGTATCTATAACTATAGTAATGGACTATAGTAATCCTCTCCAGGAAATTTATCCTAAGAGGTAAATGCAAGGAAGAAAAAAAATTGGTGTATTAAACGTATTTATTATTTTACTTTTTGTAATATGAGAATATTAGAAACAACCATAAATAACAAAGTAGAAATCACCAAGTTATTGTATTAATGTTTACTTAATATTATGCACCCATTTGAAATGATCAGTAGTTGTAATCTTATAGAAAAAGTTGTGTCCCTATTAGAATTGCAACAGTGAGAAGAACATTGGAAAGAAAATGAGAACTTTTTTCTTAATTACTGTTTGAGACTTACTCACTGAATATACATTGTTGTTTTTAAAACCTGGTACATATTAAGAACTTTTAAGAGAAATTTTTAGAAACTTCCTTTTATATTCACTTAAAGACCATTAAAAATATATATAAAATAAAAGAGTTCAGGTAAATGAAAAGTAGTTTAGGGTAAAATCTTACCAATCCTGCACCAGGGCCAAGATGAAGTCCTGTTCAGTTCATATCTGTATCACAAATAATTGTTGAATTAGGTTGTTTTTGTCCTGATTTAGCTGGGAACGGCGGGTTGACAACATGGGACGTATTTATTATGTTGACCATTTCACAAGAACAACAACGTGGCAGAGGCCGACATTGGAATCTGTCCGGAACTATGAACAGTGGCAACTCCAACGTAGTCAGCTTCAAGGAGCAATGCAGCAGTTTAACCAGAGATTCATTTATGGGGTAAGCAGCCTGCTACACTATAAATTTAAGAGTACTAGACTTTAACCTTTCTTTTTTTCTTCATATGAAATGTTAAGTACTAAAAAGACAAGTAAGATGGCACCCAGTTGTTGCTGTTGATAAATATATATTTAGACCTTGTCTCGAGTATTCTGTGCCTGTGATCTATTCTTACCTCTTTGAAATTTCTGAAATTCAACTTCCTTTGCTTTGTTAATATCAAAACTAAAAAGTAATTAGGAAAACTTAAAATTCATGGATAAAAGAATAATAAAAATAAACCCAAGCAGTGTGAAGAGAATTAAAACAGTTTTAAATTTCATATTGCCTCGCTTATCAGAATATTTGAAGGTTTTGCCTCTAAGAGCACTTGACTGTTAAGTGGCTATATAGAACTGATGACAGAATTGAATCATTTTATAACATATGAAAATAAAGTTAACCTAATACATTGGTGCTCTAGGAGACTAAAGAAATTGGATTCCTTGTATGATTATTCTAAATATATTTTTCTGGTTTCAAAATTGTATTAACTTTTGTATGCAAACATCTCCTTTCTGGAAATGGTTTAAGTTTTACATATTTTCCTTTAGAGTAATATTGCAATAATAGCAAAAAGTTCACCAAAGTGTATTAACATTTTATTACGTAGTCTTTGATGCTAGGAATTTTATAGTCTCTCAAATCATAAAGTATTACAGATCTTTTCTCTGAAGAAAGGAAAATGGTTCTTGGAGAAATTTGATTCTGTGTGCCAAACAAGAAGGATTTATTTGAGTAATACATAGAACTTAAACAGGAGAAAATCTCTCCAAGAGTTCAGGAGAAGCTGACCTCCTCCGTTACCATTTCTTCCCTTTCACCAACATTGGTAGCATCCCTGTTAGAATACATCAGAGTAAAAGCCTGTCCTCTGTAGGCATTATTTTTCCCTCTTTTCTCCATATTCCTATCTATTTCTTGGACCTCATCACCATAATAGTTTTCATTCACTGATAGAGACAAATTCATCTTTTTTTTTTTTTAATGTTTATTTATTTATTTTGAGAGAAAGAGAGAAAGAGAGAGACAGCACAAGTGGGGCAGGGGCAGAGGGAGAGGGGGAGAGAGAATCCCAAGCAGGCTCCATGCTGTCAGCGCAGAGCCCGACATGAGTCTTGATCTCACAAACTGTGACATCATGACCTGAGCTGAAATCAAGAGTCGGATGCTTAACCAACCGACTGAGCAACCCAGGTGCTCAGACAAATTCATCTTTATCAGCAGCCTTCCCTTCGCTACCTGGTTTTGATTAAGATACTTTATCTCATATGACAATTTTTCCTTCCACCTTCTATAGGCAACTGTTACTGTATTTCTCCCCAGTGGTTTTAGATGTGAAATTAATTTGTCTTTTGTCTACCTTACCCTTTTCATTTTTTTTTTTCCCTGTACTGTTTTACATCTTCCTTTCTTTCTAAATTATAATCACCTTTGGTATGCCTGGCCAAATTTCTTCTAGGTTTGAATGCCTAGCTTGCCTGCCTTCTTTAAAGCAATTTTCCACATGGGTGTCCAGTGGAAAGAGCATGGGCTTCAGAGTCAGACATATGGGTTCGAATCCTGGTTCCACAGTTACTTTCTCTATATGACTTTGAGTAAGTTACTTAATCTCATCAAGACTCATTTACTTTAACTATTAATGTATGAAGATACTTCAGAGGGTTTTTTTGTTTTTTTGAGGTTTCTGTAAAATAAGGTTCCTAATATGGTTAGGACATATTAGATGCATAAAAATGTTAGTTTTCATTTTTTCTTTCCCTCATATCCACATTGTATATGTGTGCTTTAGCTTACTTTTACAGTACTTCATCTTTTTTTTTTTTTTAAGTTTATTTATTTTGAGACAGAGAGAGTATGAGCAGGGGAGGGGCAGATAGAGGGGGAGAATTTCAAACAGACTCCAGGCTGTCAGCTCAGAGTCCAATGCAGGTCTTGAACCCACAAAAACTGTGAGATCATGACCTGAGCCGAAATCAAGAGTCAGATGATCAACCAGTGAGCCACCCAGGTGCCCCAACAGTACATGATCTTTTAAGACATTCTTTTTAGAGACTGATTTAGCATATTTCCAGAACACCAACAATGTACATTGCTTCATTGTAAACTTCACCAGTTTGATACTTGGAATCTTTGGAACTTTTCTTGAATTGCATCTTTTACCTCATTGTGCATGTTCTATTTTTTTTCTTTTCTTTTTCCCCCCTCTTATCCAAAAGAATCTGACCATCTTCCTGAAATTTTCCTCTTGTTACAGAATACTTTTAAATCCTAACTTAAACAGCCTATTTTAGTTACCCTTAACGTAGCTAGCAGTAACTGAATAGCTAGCAGTAACTGAATTGAATGAATTGAACATTCTTAATATCAACTACTTAAAAAGGGGTGGGGTGATTGGTGACATATTGCTGAGAAAGTCTGTTTTATTAAATGGCCTTTGTTCCAGGTCAATAGACTGTTATACACCTAGCTTCTTTTTTTTTTTTTTTTTTTTTTTTTTGAGAGAGAGAGAGAGAGAGAGAATGTGTGAGCGGAGGGGTCTCAGGGAGGGGAGAGAATCTTAACTAGGCTTCACACTCACTGGAGAGCCCAACATGGTGCTCAATCCCGTGACCCTGGGATCATGACCTGAAACTGAAATTAAGAGTCAGAATCTCAACTGACTGAGCCACCCAGACACTCTGCATTTTTTTAAAAGTAGGCTGCACACCCAACTCATTACCCCAAGATCAAGAGTCACACGCTCTACTGACTGAGCCAGCCAGGCATGCCCCTACACCTAGTATGTTTAACCTCAGAATGGAAATGATTGATGATGGAACATTGTATAATGGCTCTTCCTGGCCACAGGTTTCTTCCTGGCCTGTGGTTTCAACATGTATGTCCCCAACTTATTTAACCAGGGAGAGCCAGTGGAATGGGCTAGGGTCTTAGAAAGTTATCAAAATAGTTTGTCATATGCCAGACTTTTCAGACATGTTCCATAACCAGGGTTCAGACCTTTTATGGTGTTTCTTCCTGGCCTCTCTGCGCTCACCCCTTTTCGTAATTGTGTCTGTCTGGAGGAGCAAGGCCAATTCTTGACAGGTCTGTCTTCCAAGAGCTATTAAATCAGAAATAGAGTATCTCATGTGCTTTAAAACTTTGACAGTTAATCCAGTTTCTATAATAAGTCAATGACAAGGAGAAAAAAAAAAAAAAAAAAAACAGACAGTAGGGGGAACTGCTATAGATCAAGACTTAAGAGATTTGACCAAATGTAATGTGAGGACTTAATTAGTGATTGGGTATTAGAAAATAAAATTAACATAAATTCTTTGTTAGGTGTGATAAAAATATTATGGTATGTAAGATGTCCACAAATTTTAGAAAGACATAGGGGTAAAATGACTCAATGATTCAGCAAAGAAGAGAGGGATAAAAAGAAAATTTGGCAAAGTCTTGATAGTTGTTGAATCTTCATGCTGGACATATGGGGTTCACTTTCCTTATTTTACTTGTATATTTTTTTCTATTAATAATTTTTGTTTGAAAAGCAGTCTATTTGCTTTTATCTTACTAAAGGAGAAAGGTTTTAACCAAATCTTCCTCTGAGAGACCATATATTATCTTCACTTTATTATACATTTAAACCAGAACATACCCATTAACCCTGCATAGAGTCACTATGGCTTTGGCTTCTCTCTTACCAGTGGTTGACTCCTTTTTCCATATAATTTCCTTTTATCTAGCCAAACTTCTCTGTCTCCACCAATGTGGTCATTGGAAATAGAAATTTAAGAAGTCTTCTATACAGATCTAGGCTTGTTGACTTTCAAACTGGAATTCTTTCTTTTTACTCATCTGACAGCTTGTTCTTCCTGCTCCCTGACTCCCATGGTATATACAAATATACCATGTTTTGTATTTAATTCTGAGTTAGAAATACAAGGTTATTGTCAGCCATCCAGTGATTCTGAGTACTGTTTATAAATGACTCTTTGGGGATTTATATATTTCTCTAATTACTCATTTGTAGCTGAAGAAGAAGAAAATGGTCCTTTGGGGTTGAGGATTATGTATTTGTAATATTTAAATTTCAAGTAATTTCAAGCATTAATGTTTGCAAAGATTTTCTTTCTTTACCAGAGTGTATTGGCATTTATCCACTGACCATGTGACACATCTCTTAAGATGTGAACTCTGTAAGAGTGTGTTATGTTACATATGGCCGGAGAAGGACATACTAGAACTCATAACCTTGCTTTCAGGTTATCTGATTAAGTTGTTCATTATTTCACCTTTTTGTTGTTGTTGTTATTCTTTTTTAGAATCAGGATTTGTTTACTACATCGCAAAATAAAGAATTTGATCCCCTTGGTCCCCTGCCTCCTGGATGGGGTAAGTGACATGATTCTTTTTAATTGCATTTGGTCATTTTAAAAATCAGGTATTTATGGATGGTAGCCTGTTCTTGCCTGAATGAATGTCTGGAGGCTTTTTGGGTGTGTTAGTTTAATTCAGAGTGCCAAGTGGGTATTAAATTGCCCAAAAAGGCATTAAAGTTCAAGTTGACTTTCTTATTATAATTAACTTATATTGGAATTCAGAATTATTTTACTCTTTTAAAGGTTAAAAATATTTTGCTCACTTAGCAATAAAAAGAAATGGATTATTGATACAGCAATCTGAATGGACCTCAAAGGCATTATGCTTAGTGAAAAAAACTCAATCTTAAAAGATTACATACTGTATGATTCATTTTATGTAATATTTTCAAAATGGCAAAATTACACAAGTGGAAAGCAGATTAGTAGTTGTCAGGAGCAAGAGCCAGTTGTAGGTGGGTGCAAATACAGGAGTTAATAATATAAGTAGTTCTTACGTGGTGGTGAAATAGTTCTGTATCTTAATCGTGGTAGTAATTACACGAGTCTATATATATGGGTTAAAAGTGCACAGAACTATACATTCGTATTAATGAATTCAGCTTAAAAATTGGTGAAAATGGAATAAAGTCTAGAGTTAACAGTAACATACCAGTGTCAGTTTCCTGATTTCAATACCGTACTATGGTTATATAAGATATTACCATGGGGAAAAACTGGTGAAGGATCTGTGAGATTCTTGGAATGATTTATGCAACATCCTGTAATAATTATCCAAAATAAAAAGCTCAAATATTTTGACCACATTTATGCTTCTAAAACACTGTTCATGGGTGCCTGGGTGGCTCAGTCTGTTGAGCGTCCGACTCTTCATTTCAGCTCAGGTCATGATCTCATGATGGTATCAAGCCCCTGCACTGACAGCAGGGAGTCTGCTTGGGATTCTCTCTCCCCCACCTGTGTGTGCGTGTGTGTGCATGCACGCATGTGCTTTCTCTCTTTCTCAAAATAAATAAACTAAAAAAATAAAAACACTGTTCAGAGTGGGTGAGTTGATGTAATCTTGAAAGAAAGTGAAAAAGGGAACATCTTATGCTGGTGACATTGTGCCTTGCACTGGTGGACATGGCATGTTCTATTAATTCAACTTTGTTAATAGATTTTAAGATGGGCCTACTCTACCAATTTTGTTTTATAGTATTATATAAGTCATAGCATAGTAGCAAGGTTCCAGAATAAACATGGCTTCATAGTTTTGCATGGAAGCTGAAGGGAGTTTAGAAAGTAGAAAACAGCAAACCCATTTATGGAACTACTTGAAGTTTTATCTTTAAGAGCCACAGATATTTCATAATTTGGGGGCTAAATTCCAAAATTAATATTTCTAGATAGTCTTGTTGGGAGGCACTGGCCTTTAAAATACATTGCTCTAGCATTACTTTATTGAGGAATGGAGAAAAAAAATGATGTGTCAACATCACATGAATCTGGACAGTAAATGATACTGAATACTGTGAGAAGCCCCATTGCTCTTAGAGTTATTTATCTTTAACACTCTTGTGAGACAGATAAAAAATGTAATAGATCATACTTATAACTGTTATTGCTATTATCGTGTAACAAAGGGAGGGCATATGAAAGTGAACTGTGAATTTCTGTTTCACCAAAGCCTGGCAGTATGATAAGAAGTCTTGTGTGTGAGTTTCAGAGTGGAGAATACATGGTTGGTATGAAGTACTTTAGAAAAGGGGATGTTGCCTTTATGAAGCATATTGAACTAGACCTGTCAGATTGCATTCCTACACATGGATGATTTTCCCAGCTTTATTTCTAGAATTGTCATATGTCCATGTTACAGAGGAGAAATTGATGCACTGAAAGGATATATCTGAAGGTCATGTGTTATCCTCTTGATTTTATTGCAAATAAACCATGACCCAATTAGCTTTTGTCAGAAGCACAGACCATTTTACTCCTTCTCCAGAGCAGCTGTAGGAAAAAATGGCCCGTTGCCCATAGAAGCATGAATTGTTGGCTATGTTGCCTTTATTCAAAAAAGCTTTTCCTGCAGGTTGGTGCCTTTTGTATTTATTATCTTCATCACTAGGATCTTTCTCATTTTCACTTTAGCCAACAACACTTCCCTAAAATACTGCCTCTAAAGACCCAATCCCAGGTTACCCAAGTTATCAGAATCTTGGCTTGCTTATTTTACATTCTGCTTATTTTTATGTTTCACACTTCAGAAATTGAGGTATACCCCTCCTCCTAAATGAGTTTATGATCACCCTGTTACTTAGAACACTGCTTCATGACTCTCTGCCTTTGGGGCACATGCCTTATTTGTGGAACCAGTGACAACATTGGTATATTGTAACAGATGAAACTCTACCTGACATATCCTCAGGAGTGACCTAGGAAATAAAACCCCAACTTACAGCCTGTGTTTACATTCTGAAATTGACAGCATTATTTTTGTGACACAACATGTATTTTATTTTATTTTACTTTTTTAATTATTTTATCTTGAGAGAGCGAGCAAGGTGCCCCGACATAATATGTATTTGAAATCCAGCCTCCTCACCCTTTCAGACTTTTTTGTGCTTGGACTAGACATTACTGCCTCACAAGCTGACAGTGAAGAATTTTTAATACATGCAAACTAAAGAGGCTGGAGTACAAAGAATGCTTTGGTTCAACAATGTAGTCTAATAGGGCTTTGTATAACTGGTTTTACCCATCAAGTCTAAAGATATTTTCTTATTTTGAGACTTGCTGTGGAAGAATATGTAGAACAGCAATAAGCTTCTGTTTTTTACTATTTTATTCAAGTCAAGAAGTACTCTAATCTGCATTCAGGTTTGATGTTCAGTAATCTCACTATTGTTTATCATGTGACTTCTTTCAACAAAGGAAGAAATCAACTCTGTAGCCCAGTACTCTCATTAAAAGCAGATGAGCCTTCAGTTTGCAAGTACATCCACCTTTTTGAATTTTGTTTTTCACAGTTTGTTCCAAGAATTGCTGGTATCAGCAGTGTATACTTAGAACATAGATAGAAAATCAGTTTTCTATTAAATTTATCCTTCCTCATGTTAACTTTTGAAGAGAAAATTGCTCATCCTGAAATCTGAACTTATATGGCAGCTATACATTTAGGGTATTACTTTTAGATTTAAAAAAATTACTTCAAAATTATATGAATACAAAAAAGTACAGATTTTGCAAATATATTTAAAATTTTTAAATTTAATATGTCTGCCAAGAATATTAACTAATATTATCGTGTAGCCAGCTATAGCACTGTGGATGCTTCTTTTTGCTTCAGAGACAGACTTAAAGTTGGTTACATTTTACACTGAAAATGCCATGAGCAGCAAGGCCAGTATTAATATTCACAATGTATCACAAGATGCAGAATCCCGTTTGTCTGTATATTATGCACACTTGGGGTTCTATTTCCATTTTAGGCTCAAATGATGTAGAAAGTACCTGAGATGTCAGGATGGGGTTCATGATACTCACCAGCATACCCCTTCTAACCTCACATATCCTTACTTTACTCAAAATCATGAAATTAGTGCTGGAGATATAGTTAAAAGTTACCAAATACTAACTTGACATAGCTGTATAATTTGGCCTAAGATTTGTCCTGCAATAACTTGCTTAGAGAATGATTCAAGGGACCTAAATGTTACTTGAAAAATAGATATCAATTTTTCAAACCATATGAAATTAAAAATGGCTTTATCAGCTTGGGATTAACCTTAAAATTTTGTTTGAAATTGTTAACTTTTAGAAACTATGTTTTTTTAATGTTGGAATCCATTCTATATTCTTTACTACTTCACTTAATTCATTTTGAGACATCAAAAAAAAATTCAGGTACAGGAATTATCTTTTGATGAAGAATTAATTAGTAATAGAACAGAGAAGTCAATAGTTCAAAACAACAGAGCTTAAAAATTTTTAAACTATTTGGTTATTAAAAGAGAAAATGATATCTGCATGTCTTCTAAGCCCTAATGAGAAAGCTCAGGGATACAGGGAAAATTTTGTAGGACGGGATAAGAAAACAAGAAGAATCCTAAATAAAGCAAGAGGCAGACAGGGAAAGAAGTAGCAGTTTCAAAGTCAATATATTAAAGAACTGAGCACTCTGTCCAGCCTTTGTGTAGACAGTAGGATTTGGAAACTGAGTGTATTAACGAACAGAGTATATTTTGGAACACTGTCTTCCCTAGTTGAATAATGCCTAGCAATTAACAAAGAAACAAGTTGTGTCCCCCAACCATTATTATTTTAAGAATGAGTTGATGGGGTATGCAAAAAAAATCCCTGAATAGAGACCTGAGTTTCCATTCTCTCACTGCTACTTAGTTCTGAGATTTGGGGCAGATCACTTAACCTATCCAAGTTTCCTTATCTTCCAGATAAACTGAAACCGTCTACTCCTGGGACTGTTAAGGATAAAATGAGGTCATGTATGAAAAGTTAAAACGTTAATTATTCTTGCTGCCTTTGGTTAGATTGAACAGAAAGGTCCTGGGGGCAGGACATTGTGAATCAAATCTATTCAGTTTCTAGACTGTAATGATATTTTTATGACTCTAGCAAGTATATGAATTTAATACTCAAAGAATAAATCAAATCTTTTAAAGTTGTTATTTAAAAACTGCAGGGGCCCCTGGGTGGCTTAGTCAGTTAAGTGTCCATCCAACTTTTGGTTTCAGCTCAGGTCATGATCTCACAGTTTGTGAGTTAGAGCCCTATGTCCAGCTCTGTGCTGAGTGTGGAGCCTGCTTGGGATTCTTTCTCTCTGCCCCTTCCCTTCTTTTGTACTTTCTCTCAAAAATAAACAAACATTAAAAATTAAAAAAAAATTTTTTTTTTAATGCTTATTTATTTTTGAGAGAGAGAGACAGAGCATGAGCAGGGGAGGGGCAGAGACACACACACACACACACACACACACACACACACACACACACACACACACACACACAATCTGAAGCAGGCTCCAGGCTCTCAGCTGTCATCACAGAATCTGACACGGGGCTTGAACTCACGAGCTGTGAGATCATGACCTGAGCCAGACCTGAGCCTGAAGTCAGACGCTTTACCGACTGAGCCACCCAGGTGCCTCCCCGCCCCCATTTAAACTACAAAATCCATGCAATGACAAATGGGCAAATTCAGCACATTTTATTTTACTTTGTAGAAGACTATGCCAACTCTAACAGTTCGCTTTTTTTTTTTTTTAAGAGAAGAGAACAGACAGCAATGGTAGAGTATATTTTGTCAACCACAACACTCGTATTACACAATGGGAGGACCCCAGAAGTCAAGGGTAAGAAACTTTCAGTTACTAGTATATAGATAACCTCTTAAATATCGTACCGTTTCTGACTCAGTTATGAGAAAAATCAAGTTATGTGTTCTTTCTCAAAGTTCTTAAACATTGCTCACCCATATACTTTAGAAAGAGAAAAAATTATATGATTTCATGTAATGAATGTGGCTTTCTTGAGAGTAGGGGAAAGAGCTTTCTGGTATATATAAATATACTGTGTATTCAAAGATTCTTATTTATAATTAGTAAGACTAGATTACTAATTCTAAAGCAGGGTTTTGCAACCTGGGATCACTGGACAGAATTCAGGGAATATGTGACTTAGGAGGGAATAAATACAGATTCAGTTTTACTAACCTTTACCTGAAATCAAGTGTTTCCTTCTGTTGTGATTGTAAACTGTAACCCTAGTAGAATTAGCAATGCCTAGGATTTTGCCATCATAGAAATCCTAGGTTTTTAATACCATATTGCAGTTGTTATAGTTATCTCAGAATACTGTTTACATAGATCATTGCAGGAACTTGCTAGTCAATATAGTAATGAAGAGACACATACTATTATTACAAGTTTGTCTTCTGTTATTGAAGTACGGTTGACATAAAATATTCTCTTAGTTTCAGGTGTAGAACATAGTCATTTGACATTTATATACATTATGAAATTATTACCACAATAAATCTCGTTATCCTCCTTCACCATACAAAGTTATTACGACATTACTGACTATATTCCCTTTGCTGTACTTGACATCCCTGTGACTTATTTTATAACTGGAAATTTGTATCTCAAAGATGAATTTCTTTTTAAAGTTTTGGTAACTGTGTATATACTTGCTTTTTTCTTTGTAGCATTATGTAACAGTATACGTATTAGTTTGCTAGAGCTGCCTTAACAAAGTACCACAAATTAAGTGGCTTCAACAATAGAAGTTAGTATCATAGTCCAGGAAGCAGGGTGTAGGCAGAGCTTTCCTCCCTCTGAAGGTACTAGAGAAGGATTTGTTCCAGACCCTTCTCCTAGTTTCTGATAGTTTGGTTTGTGGCAGCACAGCTGGAGTTTTCACATAGCATTCTTCAGGTCTGCATGTTTCAGTGTCCAAATTTCCCCTTTTTATAAGGATACCAGCCGTATTGGATAATGGCCCACTGTACTCCAGTATGATCTCATCTTAACTAATTATGTCTGCGATGACCCTGTTTCCAAATAAGGTCACATTCTGAGGTACTGAGGGTTAGTACTTCAATGTAGGAATTTGCAGGTGGACACAGTTCAGCTTATAATAAAATCTAATGTGCATTTATCAGACCACCTGAGGGTTCCACTCTGCAAGGAATGGAGGTTCTATAAATGGAACTTCTATAAAGTCAGAGAGCAGTCTCCACAAGATTGTTCTTACTTCACACCAACCGGGTACGAATTCAGGGGTTCCCACAACCACTTTCAGGTTTGATAACTCACTTGAGAGACTAGAACTCACTGAAGCTTGTTATACTCACAGGTACATTTATTGCAGGGAAAGGGTACAAATTACAGCCAACAGAAGGAAGAGATATAAGGGCAGAATGGGAGAGGATTCCAAACACCCAGAATTGATGTGAAACAGTATGCATGGAGTATTGCCAACCAGGGAATCTGAGTCTCTGATATCCAGAGTTTTTATTGGGACTCCCATCACATACTGCCTGCTTAGCTAACCTTTAGTCTCCAGCCCTTCCCCAGAGTTTGAGCTAATATAGTATCTTCGGTTTCTAGTTACTCCAGAGGTTGGAACTGATAAGGGGTGTCCCAAAGCCTCCATCATAAATCACATTGTTGACGGTCTGGTGTTCACAGTTCCCAAGCAAACAAAGATACTCATGACAGGCAGGACATTCCAGAGGCCTGGAGATCACCAGTAGTGGAGCACAGAGGCCAGATCTCTCTTTTGGTCTAATTTATTCTTCACACATTCTCTTCCTGAAAGTTTTAAGAAAAACTATTTCTGGATACTAACAAATCAACATTTTTTTATATTGTTGTGATATTTAACTTAAATATTTCAATTTCCCAAAAAGGAATAATTAAGAATTTCAAAGGTAACATTTTAAATTGCTCTTTAAAATTCTCTCTTGAAGGACAGAATAGACCATGTAACCTTTCTGTAATTTGCTACCATATTTTGTTCTTCCTTGGACCTTTAAAGTTTTAGAACTAAAGTGAGAATCATATTTTAATAAATAATACAAATGACCCAGTTCTATCCAGCTTGTTTTGTTTTCAAGACAACTTGTTACTGAGCCTATCTTGCAAATATAATTCTAACAAATAAGTGTTACCTATAAAAAATTCTTGGTAGTCTATTTTATCTGACATTTCTATTCAGTTCTGTGAATAAAGCGAAATGTTCTTAACCCTTTGACATAGTTTACAAAATACTGTTCTAGAGAGTGGTTCTCGGCCTTTGTTTTTCTGAAGTACACTTGATGAAAATGACAGTCCTGCAGTAATAGTGGCTCTCTAAAACCAGTCAGCTTAAATACCTCCAACCCCTCCCTTTCTTCCTTTCTGATGAGAAGTTGAACATTTCTAGTTTTTTCTCTCTCACTAAACCCAACAGATGAGAAAATTGGAGCTATTACATCTAACTAGCAAAAAAGACTGGCTGCCATTAGGACAATACACAAACAACAAAGGAAGTGTTCACTAGTTCCCTACCCATTGTAGTGTAATATTAAAATTTTTTTCAATGTTTTTTTTTTATTTTAGAGACAGAGCATGAGCAGGAGATGGGCAGAGAGAGAGAGAGAGAGGGAGACACAGAATCTGAGGCAGGTGACAGGCTCTCAGCTGTCAGCACAGAGCCCAACGCAGGGCTCAAACCCATGAACCATGAGATCATGACCTGAGCTGAAATTGGATGCTTAACCGACTGAGCCACCCAGGCGCCCCTAGTATAATACTTTAAAATGTAAACATTTCTGGGGTGCCTTGGTGGCTCAATTGGTTGGGTGTATGACTCTTGATTTCGGCTTAGGTCATCATCCTAGGGTCGTGGGATCAAGCCCCGCATTGGGCTTCATGCTGAGGGTAGAGCCTCCTTGGGATCTATCTCCCTCTGCCCCTCTCCCCTACTCACGTGCTTGCTCTCTCTAAAAAATAAGAATGTAAAAATTTCTTAGGTTCACTAGTAAGCAGTTTTGAATATTTATGCTAATGGCTTGATTATTTTAATGTGTAACAAATAAAAATTCACTGTTGCCTTCTAATCTGGTTTCTGTTTTAAAACATGTGGTATTGCAGGGTGGGAAGTTGTTACCAGACACATAAACTGAAAAAGTTGATAAATGCTATGCTAGCAGTATGAAGGAAGTACTTTGAGAGACCCAAAGATAATGAGTAGTATATAGTAAGAGGAATACTCATAGTTAACAATTTGAAGGCTTACTATGTGCCAACACTTTTTACTTGTATTGTCTCATTTATTCCTCTTACAGTCTTATTACACAGACGTTCTTAACAAACTGAAGTTTAGACAGATTAAGCGAAGTCTAATGATAGGTATCAAAGAAGTGGTTAGAAATACTTAAAGAACAGTTGAGTTGCCTTAACAAAGGGATAATTAAGATATTCTGGACAAGGGGAAAGGCTTCACTTGGAGGTGTGACTGATCATGTCTTATTTAGGGAAATGGTGCATAGCACTACACTGAAATCACAGGGTTTGTGAAAGGGAGTTGGAGGTAGAATGCAGGGTTAAACCTGAAAGGGAATGTTGAGGGCCGAGTGAGTGCCAGGTGGAGTTCAGGGCTCCTTGCTAGTGGTGAACAATGGATATAACTTTAAGGAGAGAACTAATTTGATCGGATCTCTGTTTTAGTATTCTGTCAGCAATATGAAGTATGTGTAGGACCAGAGTGAGACTAGAGGCAGGAAAACCAGTTTGGTGGCTACTGTGAAAGTTGAGAAGAGAGATGAATAATGCCGAGATAAGGATGTTCTTGGGGATTGAAAACAGTAATGAATATGAGGCTTCAAAAGCAGAATGGGCAGAACTTGGCTACCAAAAGATGTTTAGGTGGCTTATTGGAATATAGGCTAATTAGATAGCTGAAAACTGAGTAGTGGTTCCATGAACCCATTGACAGGTTTAACATGCTTGTAGGATATCTAGATAGAGAAGTCTAGTAAACTACGGGGAACACTGGACTAAATGATCTGAATGATGCTCCATTTATGGGTAATTTTTGTTTTGTGTACTTGAGAAACAAACAGCTCTTCAACACTTTTTATTTGTATTTTTTCCTACGTTTTGTAGTCAATTAAATGAAAAGCCCTTACCTGAAGGCTGGGAAATGAGATTCACAGTAGATGGAATTCCATATTTTGTGGACCACAATAGAAGAACAACCACCTATATTGATCCCCGCACTGGAAAATCTGCTCTGTAAGTTTTCTAAACATCGTAGATTAAAAGTAAAACTGATTACTGAGATTTTGTTGTAAAGATTTTAATTAGCAAGGAGCGCAGATCTTACTGTTTCTTGAGTTGGCTTGCCCACAGGCCATTGTCCACTAAATATTTTGTATTTTTATTGTCCTCTTGAATAATTTCTCCTAGAGACCTTTCATATTTGTTATCGGTTCACACAGCACTAAAAAGACTATTTAAAAATTATCAGTACAATACTGCTCACCAATTAATCCCTGATATCTGATGCCTGCTTTCTTTCATTTCCATTACCTCTAACTTAAAAGTTCCTGTTACTTTGTTCTTTTCTTTTCCTTTTTTGAAAAGTAACTTTGTGTTTAGTTCTGCTTAATGTGTTTTGTTTAAGGTATTTTTGTGTGTGTGGCAAAGTACATTCACTTTGTTGCACAACCATCAATACCGTCCACCTCCAGAACATTTTTATTACTCCATACTGGAACTCTGTACCCATTAAACCATAACTTTCCCGTCTTCTTCGTCCCTCAGCCCCTGATAACTCCTGTTATACTTTCTGCCTCTATGAATTTGACTACTCATATAAGTGGAATCATGGTATACGTGCTTTGTGACTGACTTATTTCACTTAGTATTGTCTCCAGGGTTCATCTGCGTTACTGTTTGTATCAGAATTTCACTACTTTTTAATGCAGAATAATATTTTATTATGTGTGTATACCACATTTTATTTATCCATCTGTTCATGGACTTTTGGGTTGTTTCCATCTTTTGACAATGTGAGTAATGCAGCAATGAATGTGAGTGTACAAATAATCTGTTCAGTTTATTGCTTTCACTTCTTTTGTGTATATATTCAGAAGTGGAATTACTGGGTCAATGGTAATTCTGGGTTTTTGTTTGTTTGTTTTTGATTTTGGGTTTTTTTTTTTCTTTTGAGGCACTTCCAGACTGTTTTCCAAAGTGGGTACACCATTTTGCATTGCCACCAAAAGTGCACACAGGTTCCAGTTTTTCCACATCCACACCAACAGTTGTTACTTTCTGTTTGCTTGGTTTTTAAAAATGTCAACTTCAGGGAATGAAGTAGCTCATGTGCTGATTGACCAAATATTTGTGTATCTTCTTTGAAGAAATGTCTATTCAACTTCTTTGCCCATTTTTTGAATCCGGTTGTTTGGTTTTTTTATTGTTGCATTTCAGAAGTTCTTTATATTCTGGCTATTAATCCCTTGTCACATATATCATTTGCAAATATTTTCCCTATTCTGTGCATTCACTAAAGTGTTAGCTCTTAGATGTAGGTTTTGGGTCCATTTTTAGTTAATTTTTATTCATGGTGTTAGCAAAGGGTCTGACTTCTCTTTTTTAGCAAGTAGATATCCAATTTTCCCAACACCATTTGTTGAAAAGACCATCTTTTTCCCCATTGAATGGTCTTGGCACCCTTGTCAAGAATCTTTTGCCATGTATACGCAAACGTTTATTTCTGGACTTTCTATTCCATTGGTCAGTATGTCTGTCTTTATCCTAGTACCATATTGTTTTGATTACTATAGGTTTTACTAAATTTTGAACTCATCCAAATTCTTTTTTGATACTGCTTTGGCTTTTCAGGATCCCTTTAGATTTCATATGATTTTAGGATAGATTTTTCTGTTGTTGCAAAAAAAATGTCACTGTGATTGAGATTGCATTGAATTTGTAGTTCTCTTGGGTTTGTTTTGACATCTTAACAGTAGTACATCTTCTAAGCCATGAACATAGGGTGTCTTTACATTTATTTGTTTTCTTTAATTTCTTTCACCAATGTTTTTGTAGTTTTCCAGTGTCCAAGTCTTTTACCTCCTAGGTTTAGTTTATTTGTGAGTGAGTTGTTTTTTTTTTTTTTATGCTATTTGTAAATGGAATGGTTTTCTTAACTTTCTTTTCAGATTATTGATAGGGTATAGAAATGCAACTGATTTTTGTGTTGTTTTGTATTCTACTTTGCTCAGTGTACCTACTCTAGTAGTTTTTTTTTTTGTCTGGAATCTTTAGATTTTCTTAATATAAGATTATACAATCTTCAAACAAAGATAATTTTTACTTCTTCCTTTACAATTTGGATGTCTTTTGTTTCTTTTTCTTGCCTTTCTTCAGGGCAAGAAACTCTGGCTAGAACTTCTAATATTATGTTGAATGGAAGGGAAAGCAGGCATCCTTGCCTTGTTCCTGACCTTTGAGGGAAAGCTTTCATTTGATGTCAACTGTGGGATTTTCATATATGGCCCTTATATTGAGGTAGTTTCCTTCTAGTCCTAGTTTGTTGAGTATTTTTTACCATAAAAGGATGTTAATTTTTGTCAAATGATTTTTGGAGTTTTTTTTGCCTCGAGATGATCATGTGAGGTTTTTTTTTTTTTTTTTTTTTTTTTTTTGGTGTTTGTTACTAATGTATGCTGTATAGGATTGATTTTTCACATGTTGAACCATCCTTGCATCCCAAGAGCAAATCCCACTTGGTCAAAGAGATTAAAATATTAATCCTTTTAATATACTAGTGAATTCAGTTCGGTAATATTTTGTTGAGGACTCTTACATCAGTGTTTGTAAGAAGTACTGGTCAGTAGTTTTCTTGTAGTGTCTCTGGGCACAGTTAGTCTCTCATTACTTCTTAATTATAATTTTTGCTTATTAAAAACCTTCATGTTTAAAGCAAAAACCAGAAATTCAGGCCAATTGGGTATTAACAAAATTGAAATTTATTTAGATATGTTAAGTAAATAATAGATACTTTTTGTATCATTCATTTTTAGTTTCAGTTAAGTTTGGGTACATATAACAAAAGCATAAAACCATAGTGTTTTATTTAGGATAGAAATATATTTCTTTCCATCATTAAGCACACTGTTAATAATCCATGGCTCAATGAAGTCATGAGAAATTAGAAAACATATTGTACTTAATGATAATAAAAACACAACATATCACAATTGATGGGGTTTAAAAAAATCATCCTCAGGGCACCTGGGTGGCTTAGTCAGTTAAGCATCCGACTTCAGCTCAGTTCATGATCTCACACTCCGTGAGTTCGAGCCGTGCATCAGGCTCCGTGCTGACAGCTCAAAGCCTGGAGCCTGCTTCGGATTCTGTGTCTCCCTCTCTCTCTGCCCCTCCCCTGCTCATGCTCTGTCTCTCTCTGTCTCAAAAATAAAAAATAAAAACATTTTAAAAAAAAATCATCCTCAGAGGAAAATATATTGCTTTATATAGGATTAGATTATAAATAAGAAAGGTATAAAATCAGTGATCACTGCTTTCACCTTAAGAAACTAGAAAAAAAAATTAAGCCCCAAATAAGCACAAGAAAGGAAATAAGCATAAAAGCAGATATTAATGAAATGAAAACGAAACAGTAGAGAAGTCAGAGCTACAAGTTGGATCTTGGAGAAGATTAATAATAATCCCAGGATGCCTGCGTGGCTCAGTTGGTTGGGTGTCCAACTCTTGGTTTCTGCTCAGGTCATAATCTCATGGTTCATGAGTGTGAGCCACGTGTTCAGGCTCTGTACTGACAGCAGAGAGCCTGCTTGGGATTCTCTCTCCCTCTCTCTCTGCTCCTCCCCTACTTTCTCAAATAAATATATAAACATTAAAAAATAATATCAGTAACCCCTAGTACACCTGAGGATGAAAAAAAAACACAAATTACTAATATGAAAGTGAAAGGACGTCACTACCTATCCTACACACATTGAAAGATAACTAAGTGTGTACTTGAACAACTTTATGCCAAGAAATTAGATATTTTAGGTCAAATGGGCAAATTCCTGGAAAGATACAAGTTACCAAATGAACACAAGAAGAAATAGTAAATCTAAATAACCCTATATCTAGTAAAGAAATTGAATTCATAATTAAACAGTTTCCCACAAAGAAAGGTCTGAGCTAGATGGCTTCTACTGGTAAGTTTTATCAAAACTATGAGTAATAAATAATATCAATCCTATTCAAATTTTTTTCATAAAATATAAGCGATTGGAACACTTCCCAACTCATTTTATGAGGCTCCTATAAGTCCTGATGGCAAAATCAAACAAGAATAGTATAAAAAAATTACTGGCTAATATTTCTATGAACATAGGTATAAAAATCTTTAACAAAATAATGGCAAATTAAATCCAGCAAACTATAAAAAGGATATTACATTATCATCATATCAGATTTATTCCAGGATAGCAAGATTGGTTTAATATACAAAAACCAATTGATATAATTCACTACATAAACATATTAAAGGAGAAAAATCATCATTTCAAGAAAGCACTTGAGAAAATAAAATACCAGTTTATGATAAACTCTCAGCTGCCTTGGAAACTTTGATACATCATCTCAATGATAAAATACCTCTTAAGAGCAAGAATAAGACAATAGCTACTGTCACTACTTCTTTCACCATTGAATTGGTAGTTCTATGAATTAAGAGAAAGAAATACAAGATAGATTGGGGGCACCTGGATGGCTTAGGTAAGCATCTGACTTGATTTTGGCTCATTGAGCCTGGTGTCGTGCTCTGCACTGAGTGGGGAGCCTGCCTGGGATTCTCTCCCTCTCTCTCTCTTCCCCCCACCCCCGAAAATACATAAGTAAACCTTTTTTTTAATAATTTTTTTTAAAGTTTATTTATTTATTTTGAGAGAGTGCACACGTGAGCAGGGTTGGGGCAGAGAGAGAGAATCCCAAGCAGGCTCCATACTGTCAGCGCAGAGCCCAGTTGGGGCTCGAACTCATAAACCCTGAGATCATGACATGAGGTGAAATCAAGAGTCGGATGCTTTACCAACTGAGCCACCCAGGCGCCCCATATAAGTAAAATTTGGGGGGGGGGGGGTGCGCCTGGGTGGCTCAGTCAGTTGGGTGTCCGACTTTGGCTTAGGTCATGATCTCGCAGCTGGTGAGTTCGAGCCCTATGTCGGGCTCTGTGCTGACAGCTCAGAGCCTGGAGCCTGCTTTGGATTCTGTGTCTCCCTCTCTCTCTGCTCCTCCCCCACTCGTTCTCTGTCTCTCAAAAATAAGTAAACATTTTTAAAAAATTTTTTAAATAAGTAAATATATATTTTTTAAAGATAGATAGGGGGCACCTAGGTGGCTCACTCAGTTGAGTGTCCAACTTCAGCTAAGGTCATGATCTCGCAGTTCATGAGTTTGAGCCCACGTCAGGCTCTGTGCTGACAGCTCAGAGCCTGGAGCCTACTTTGGATTCTATGTCTCCCTCTCTCTCTCTGCCCCTCCCCCATTCATGCTCTGCCCCTATGTCTCTCAAAAATAAACGTTAAAAAACAATTTTTTTTAAGATATATAGATTAGAAAGGAAGAAGTAAAGCTATTTTTTTTCATAGAGATAGCATAACTGTGTACCTAGAAAATCATAAGGAATCTAGAAAAAACTAGTAGAACTAGTAAGTGAATTTAATAGTGTTACTGGATACAAAGTCAATAGACAAAATCAGTTGCATTTTTTTTTAAGATTTTATTTTTAGGTAATGTTATACCTAGTGCGGGGATCAAACTCACAACCCCAAGATCAAAAGTCACATGCTCTACCAACTGAGCCATCAGGTGCCCCTAGAATCAAGTATTTCTACATTGAACATTTAGAAAATGAAATTAAAAGAATTCTAGGGCTTGCTTGGAAGCTCCATGGTGTCATTAGTGATCTAGGCTTCTTTCTTTGTGTTCTACCATTCCACACCGTGGGCTCTTTTCTCAAGGTTACCTCATAGTGTGTGATAGCTGCTAAAACTTCAGCTATCATAGTCGCACTGCAGCCTGGAATATGGAGGAAGAACAAACTGGAGCAAGAAAAAAATCCCTTTCCAGCTTTCTTTGCTCTCTGTAAAAGAGCCTTCCTAGAAGTCCTATATAACATTTACAGTTCTTTAGCCATGGTTAAGTCACACAACCATTCTGGGAAATGTGTCTTTATTCTAGGTAGCAGTCTGCCCAGGTAGATACCAGGAGTCTGATTTAAGGACAAAGGAAAGAAGGGATTTGGGGATAGGCAACTTTCCCAGATACAACCTCCTTTATTTAGTCCTGTTGGATTTTTCTCTATATAAAAGAAAATCCCACAACAATGTCTTTAAAAAGATCTGAATTTCTGTCTCTTTCTTAAAACTAGTCCTGGGAAATTTTTTTTTTTTTTAAGGTGGTGTTAAGAGTATGCTGTGCTACGTTATTTTTATATTTGACTCAGTACTGAAGGGGTGTGGTATTTTGCTTTCCTTCAATATATCATCTTACAGGCTGCTATATATGTATGTCATATTAACATTCCTCCTCAGAGACAATGGACCACAGATAGCCTACGTACGGGACTTCAAGGCAAAGGTTCAGTATTTCCGGTTCTGGTGTCAGGTTAGTTTCAGAACTTTTCTATACCCCCTTTTCTTTGTTATGTTGCTTACATTACACAGTGATTGTGAAAATAATTAACTCCTAGAAGAACTGGGAAAATAGAAAGCATTGGAATCTCTCTTCTCTATTTTTAGGGCAAAGAAATAGATTTATCAGATTATTTGTGGCTTCTGTTGTCCAGAAGAATAAATTTGAAATAGTTTGAGTAAAAAAACTGTTCTCCTTTCAGTATCCATAATTTTCAGATGGCAGCAATCTTCAAACAAATGAGTTAAAACATTTTGTGATTTATAGATTGTAACCATCCCCTTTCATATTTAACATTTGGTATAAATGATTTTGATATATATAATTAAGAGGGGAGAAGACTTTGTTTTTTTGTTTTTTAATTTTAATTTTTTTAATTTATATCCAAATTAGTTAGCATATAGTGCAACAATGATTTCATTACATTCTATTTCGTTACATTCTATTTTTCCTGGGTATGGTCAATTATTTCTGATATATAAATAAATACTTGCTGAATTAATGATTTCTTTATGGGCTCTTAAAATGTACTAGTCAAAGTGTTACTATAATGAATATTTATAAACTTCAAACTTGTAATTAACAGGGCCCATACAAGCAAGAATAATCTAAATTAGCTTTTTGAAAATATTTATTTGACCCATTAAGCACTGCATCTGAGATCTTTTCTTTTATTTCTTATTAAATGATCTTAATTAGCATGAATGCTCACAAATGCATGGTTAAACATTATTGAAATAAATTCATATTCATAGTCTACTTTTTTCTGTAAACAAAGATAAAAAGTAAATAAAACTTTACCCTTTTAGTTTTTCGATAGGCCATTTTAAGGTGAGAGTTGACTTAAGTCATTCTTATGTTTCAGCAACTGGCAATGCCACAGCACATAAAGATTACAGTGACAAGAAAAACATTGTTTGAAGATTCCTTTCAGCAGGTACTTTTTGTTTGTTTGTTTGTTCATTTTTAAATTGTTTAATGTTTATTTTTGAGAGAGACAGAGAGAAAGTGCAATCAGGGGAGGGACAGGGAGAGGGGGAGACACAGAATCCGAAGCAGGCTCCAGGCTCTGAGCTGTCAGCACAGAGCCCAATGTCGGGCTTGAACTCATAACCCATGAGATCATGACCTGAGTCAAAGTCGGTCGCTTAACCAACTGAGCCACCCAGGTGCCCCTACAGGTACTGGTTTTTATCCACTCGAGGGTTTGCCCCATGGCTGCCAGCCCAGAGCCACTTTTGGTTCCAAATCTAAACAGTTTGAACTTTTTGAATTGGAGTCCTTAAATTAAGTATTGCCAGCTGCATTAGTACTTAAGATTTAGGAACATGTAGATAGATCTGTATGTGTATATGTCCTGTACTTTTGAAATGTCAGAGTAATTTTTTTTTTTTTTTTTTAACATTTATTTATTTTTGAGAGACAGAGTGAGACAAAGCGTGAGCAGGGGAGGGGCAGAGAGAGAAGGAGACACAGAATCCGAAGCAGGCTCCAGGCTCTGAGCAAGCAGTTAGCACAGAGCCTGACACGGGGCTCGAACCGACAAACTGTGAGATCGTGACCTGAGCTGAAGTCGGACACTCAACCGACTGAGCCACCCAGGCACCCCAAAATTTAATGTTTATTTATTTTTGAGAGAGAGAGCAGGGGAGGGGCAGAGAGGTAAGGAGACATAGAATCCGAAGCAGGCTCCAGGCTCTGAGCTGTCAGCACAGAGCCCAGGTGGGGTTTGAACTCATGAACCATGAGATCATGACCTGAGTCAAAGTTCAATGCTTAACCACTGAGCCACCCAGGCGCCCCCGAAATGTCAGAGTAATTACAAGCGATGAGTTTCAGGTCTTTAAGCTATGTGTTTGGTTTGAAATAGATATTTGAGTAAGAAAATAGGCTTTTGGTAGACAAAAAGTCTGGAAATATCCATATGAACATTATCGGATGGGTAGAAAGGAAGAGGGGAGAAGACTTTGTTTTTTTGTTTTTTTAATTTTAATTTTTTAAATTTATATCCAAATTAGTTAGTATATAGTGCAACAATGATTTCAGGAGTAGATTCCTTAATTCCCCTTACCCATTTAGCCCCTCCTCCCTCCTACAACCCCTCCAGTAACCCTCTGTTTGTTCTCCATATTTAAGAGTTTCTTATGTTTTTGTCCCCTTCCCCATTTTTATATTATTTTTGCTTCCCTTCCCTTATGTTCATCTGTTTTGTATATTTTTACAATACCCATTTGTTATTCACAATTAAAAAACATTTTTTATGTAGGAAAGAAATTGGTCTTTGGTTACAATACCAAAATAAAAAGTATTTTTTCAGAAGTAGTCAACAAATTTTTTTATTGCCCTCAGAACCCAAGTCAGTTTACTCTTACCTTTATCTTGCAACTTAACACCAACTGCAAATAAATGTTAAGTGATTTGGTTGTAAGGAAGATTAAAATGACTAATGAAAAACTATCTTAAAACACAAACATCTACTTAGTCCTAATTTTATAGCCAGATATGGATGTGATTTTTTTAATGTTTATTTATTTATTTTGAGAGGAGAGAGAGCAAGCTAGTGAGCACAAGTGAGGGAGGGGCAGAGAGAAAGGGAGAGAGAGATTTCCAAGCAAGCTCCATGCTGTCAGTACAGAACACAACACAGGGCTCAAACTCACAGACCATGAGTTCATGACCTGAGCCGAAATCCAGAGTCAAGTGCTTAACCGACTGAGCCACCCAGGCACTCCTGGACATAATTTTTTATTATCAAGCCCATGTGATAATTGTGGCAGTTACAGCTTCAAAATGAATGCAGAGGGAAAAGAGATTATCTGAGATGGTTGACAGATTGGCTGAGGTACCTGGCTACTTGGTTTCAGAAACAGTAATGTACATTTCCTAATGGAACCTCAATAATTATCATTGAAGGGTAAAGCCAATTGGCATACTCCTAAGTGGGAGCAGATAACTTTTTAGCAGCAGAGCTTGACTAAGAGCATTTTGAGAATTATGAATGATTCTCTTGATCTGATGTAGGTTTCCAAGGCCATTCCCCACCCTAGTCATTACCTACTTCTGATTTTCATATTCATAACAACTGTGTAGTCAATCTCTGGTGGGCTGGTTTCTTGTAACATAACTTACTATTGTAGTGTTAAAAAGATGCAAAACGTCTTTAAATGTTTTAAATGATTAAATGTCCCTTAATTTTTTGACTTTTGAAACCTAAAGACTATTGCAGAATGACAGACCAGGTGGTACTAAACAGTTGTTTAAAATTGTCACTATAGGAACACCTGAGTGGCTCAGTCGGTTAAGCATCCAACTTTTGATTTCGGTTCAGGTCAGGATCTCATGGTACATGTGTTCAGGCTCCACACAGAGCTCTGCACTGGCAGCATGGAGCCTGCTTAGGATCTCTCTCCCTCTCTCTCTGCCCCTCCGCTGCTCATGCTCTCTCTGTCTCTCAAAATAAATAAACATTTAAAAATAAAATTGTCACCCTAGATTTGACATCCATCAAATAAATGTCCAAAGTTTGGGAAAAATTTGATTGCTTTGGAAGAAAGACAAATCTGATAGCAAAATTAGCATCAAATGTTCTTTCTAAGTGGTAAAGTTGTTTTGCAGTAGTGTTTTTGCTCATGGGGGAAAATTTTTTTACTTAAAAAATTTTTTTAATATCAGTCATTTATTAAAAGTTACTACTTAAAAGTAGTTTTTCCAGGGAACAGCAAGTCTTCAGGTATCAGACACAGGACAAAAAGAACAACCAGAATTTCCAGGGGAACAGTCTCAGATTTGGGGGAATAACAAGAGAAATCAGTAACAGCCATAGGTTTGGGGGAGCAGCCACAGGGACAAGGAATAGCCCAAGGGAGCAAGAAACAAACAAACCAATAAAAAGAAATGTTTTAACCTTTAATATCTTTCATTTGCAGTGCTATATAGCTAATATACTATTTGTAGAATATTTGTCATAAGCATTGAATTTTTTTGCTACATCAGGGATTTTTTTTTTTTTTAGTGGGATATGAATTCATGTAACTAATGTATATGTTTTGTGGGAACTGAGCCCTGGCATAAGCAGGTTACTTACTGAGCCTCTCTGGATATTTAAATGTAAGAGTTCATTCTACTTTCATAAAATAGAGATATTAAATCCTCTTTTTGTCCAGGTCCGGTTACTTTTATTCTTTTTTTTTTTTTTTTTAATTTTTTTTTCAACGTTTTTTATTTATTTTTGGGACAGAGAGAGACAGAGCATGAACGGGGGAGGGGCAGAGAGAGAGGGAGACACAGAATCAGAAACAGGCTCCAGGCTCCGAGCCATCAGCCCAGAGCCTGACGCGGGGCTCGAACTCACAGACCGCGAGATCGTGACCTGGCTGAAGTCGGACGCTTAACCGACTGCGCCACCCAGGCGCCCCCAGTTACTTTTATTCTAAGAGTAATACTTATAATGTTCTGTTGGCCCAATTTTAGTCAAGTAATTACATAGTTTTACAAAGAAAAAACCCAAATGATCTATCTATTCATTATAGTTCAGTAATGGTGCTGCCCTTCAAATATGAAGATGATCTTATTAACCACTATAGTAGGACACAGAATTTGAGTATTTTTCCAGGTATTTATAAGTTTCCATTTCCAAAGTTAACTATATTCTTTCTTCAGCCACTGGTTTTCATTTCCAGGTTAGCCAGTTGCTAACATGTGTACCTTTTAGCTGTAAAACAAACCCAAACTTAACCAAACCAAGTGGTTTTTCCACTTGGACCATGCCCATGGTTACTCTGCTCTAAGCAAGTGACAGAAGCAACTTTGTAAGTCAAAAGTAAGATTTTTTAGGGGAGCCTGGGTGGCTCAGTCGGTTAAGCATCTGACTTTGGCCCAGGTCATGATCTTGCAGTCCGTGGGTTCGAGCCCCACATCGGGCTCTGTGCTGACAACTCAGAGCCTGGAGCCTGCTTCAGATTTTGTGTCTCCCTCTTTCTTTGTCCCTCCCCCACTTACCTGTGCGTTCATGCTCTGTATCTATAAAGTATATTAAAGTATAGAGGTGTATAATACATAAAACATAAAACTTTAATTTATTTTCTGTATATGTGGTATTGACTAAACCACAAACATCCTTCTATGTCGTGGGGAATTTAAGTTACCTATAATGAAGAACATTTCAAACCTGGAAGTGGTAGAATGGTGTGTCAACAACTGCTTTTACCAATTCTTTTACTTTATTGTTTTGTAGATAATGAGCTTCAATCCCCAAGATCTGCGAAGACGTTTGTGGGTGATTTTTCCAGGAGAAGAAGGTTTAGATTATGGAGGTGTAGCAAGGTAGTGATAATATGAATACTCAGAACTTAGTTCCTTTCTTCCAAAGGTATCATTACACTTTGCTTGCAAGTATTTTCTCAATCTTGTATTTCAGGAAAACGAAATGTAGCAAATTATTGTACCTTTATTATGCTGTAGCTATAGAATTTCAGCAAATGCTAATTCAGCACTTTCTAAGGTGCTGCAAGTTGATTTCCCCCACATCATTCATTTTAATCCTCAGGATAACCCTGTGAGATAGAATTTTACAAGTAATAATGAAGTTTAGAGACTCACCTAAGGCATATAACTAAGCTCTAGAACCTGGATGTAAGCTTTGAATCATCAAACCAGAAGCCAGTGTTCAGTCTAGCACTTCGTGTCTGTTCCACAGAGCATACAAGGTCCTGTAGCAATCAGGTTATTTTCCCCATCACAGATTACTGATACAGATAATGGCCCTTCAATTCCCAACTGAGATTAATATATTTGTTTTAAGAATACAGAGGGCTATGTAAAATAGTTAAAATTTTTAAATTCAGCTCTCTTAATATTGGAGCTTCTAATCAAACCCTAGAAGATTGACTCAAGTAAGAAATTCCTTTGCTTATTCATAACATAACAATCTAGCACATCAGGTTAAATATCTGTATAGCAGTGGCAGTGTGGAAAGCAAGGACTTGGAGTCAAAACTGGATTTGAATCCTTTTTCTGCACTTAGTAGTACAACCTAGGGCAAGTATCTTCATCTGTAAAATGAGAATAGTCATATCTACTTTTCTAGGATTATTGTGAAGAGTAAAAATAGTGTTTATTAATGACTTAGTTCAGACCCTCTGTTTTTGTATGTTTACTGAATGATGGCTACATTTTAGTAGTTCTTATTTATGAATATATTAAAGTTCACATTTAAGAATGTGTGAAGTAATCACTGGGAAATAATAAATGAGTAGAAACATTTAATTTTGTACAAGTTAAAGCTTTTTCAGGAGGAGGGCAATCATTTATTCTTAATTAGAAAATCAAATAGTGTTAATAAGTAGAAGTAGCATTATCATCAGAGGCCATGAACTTTCCTACAGGAAAAGAAATCTCAGACACACCTGTATTGTCCCAAATCGATTCTGCCTACTGTTACATTAGGCCCATCCAAGTTACATAGTCACTATAATCTTACGTTAATATCGGTTGGTATTTTCACAACACTTGAATTAGAGCTTCTCAGAGCATTTTTCTAACGAATGAGTGTCTTGAATTAAGTGTTTTATTGTCTTTGTGAAATTGGAAGTTTTTCCGTATTTATCTAAGATTTAGAGAGCTGTGGCACTTGAGGAACACCATGAGGTTTAGGAACAGGTGGGAGTACTATTAGACTTCTTTCAGCTGCTCCAACGACATGGATTAATAGTGAATTTTAAACTTGACTCTGTATAGTATTTCATTGATTCTAAGACTAACATTTTCAGATTTAATGTCTCTGACATTGGGCTGTGTAATACAATTATAATTAGAAAAATTTTTAGTGGTTCATCAAGTAATGATGTCTTTTAAGTCGATGATGTCTTAGATTCTTTGAAATATAATAATATGCAGTGTGTAAATATCCTCTCTCTAAAATGGTTGTTTGAACTGAAGCAGTAAAAATCAACAAGGAATTAGGAAACTGTCACCAGCTGAGGAATGTAGATTCCTGAGAACTTTGTAGCTCTGCTCTTTGATTTCTTGGCATGGTTTTTTTCACCCTAAATTTTCTTTTGTTTTCAGAGAATGGTTCTTTCTTTTGTCACACGAGGTGTTGAACCCCATGTATTGCCTGTTTGAATATGCAGGAAAGGATAACTACTGCCTGCAGATTAATCCTGCTTCTTACATCAATCCAGATCACCTGAAATATTTTCGTTTTATTGGCAGGTTTATTGCCATGGTAAGTACAGATAGAGAACTGTGCTTACTTTGCTAATTCAACAATACTAAAGCATTATTTCTTTAACTCTCTCATTTGGAATTTTCTCATCACTAAGACATTTTTTAAGATTAGTTTGTTACATTTGCCCTTTTCCCAAAAATGTGCCCTAATAGATGACAAGGGAGCTTTAAGTGAAGAATTAATCTAACGTTCTATTATAAAATTATCATAAATGGTATTATTTTCTTCTTGTATAGGCTTTGTTCCATGGGAAATTCATAGACACAGGTTTTTCTTTGCCATTCTATAAGCGTATATTGAACAAACCAGTTGGACTCAAGGATTTAGAATCTATTGATCCAGAATTTTACAATTCTCTCATCTGGGTTAAGTAAGTTTGTTTCCATTTAATTTATCAAAATAGAGTCTATATGCTTTCATTATGGTGCTGATAACTTACCTCAACTGAAAGCTTGTAATTGGTTTATTGAATTTAAATAATCTGTATTAGACTTGTCTCATTATTCAATATGATAAATTTTGCAGAATGTACCCAAGATCTTAGGCAAAAATGTGATGATTTAGAGCATAATCTTTCCAGTTTTCTTATTATTTTGATGGTATAGTTTTATAGTGATTATTGAAGAACACAATCCTTTACTTAAATACTTTTTATATGATTGAATTTGTATAACAAATAATGTTAATTTCATTTGTGCAGAGAAAACAATATTGAGGAATGTGGTTTGGAAATGTACTTCTCTGTCGATAAAGAAATTTTGGGTGAAATCAAGAGTCATGATTTGAAACCTAATGGTGGCAATATTCTTGTGACAGAAGAAAATAAAGAGGAATATATCAGGTGAGAGAGAATGTTCCTTTTGATATAATGTAGCCTTTCTGTTGGGCTACAGCACATTGATAATTGCCTAGTGGTACTAGTGGACAGTATTTCAAAAAATATTGTTGGCCTTTTTACTAATCATTAAGAGAACTGATCATGTATAATTAAGGACATGATTGATCACTTTCTACCTTACGAGTATGTTGAGAGAGGAATAAGAAAAGTGCTGTAGTAAGTCAAAGGAGGGAGACATCATTTCATCTGGTTGTAACCATGGAGGTTGGGGAACCTTGAAGGTTGGGGAAGATTGAGTTGTGCAGAAATTAGAACAAGTTAAGAACAGAGATATGAAGGCTGGAAAGCACAAGTCACAAATAGTAAAAAGGGAAGCGTGACGTGTGGTGGTGCTGTCAGGCAGCTCAGAGTTGATATCCCATTCTGCCATATCCTGCATTTCAGAGGCCAAGGAAAATAAGGAATCTTTAAAAGATGTGGAGGCTAATAAATTTAATAACCCTTAAGACAACATTTAGAACTACATCCACGTGGTAGATACAGAAGCCAGATTACAAGAAATTAAGGACCAAATTCAGTAGACAATCAATCTAAATTTCTCTTTTAACAAGTCTAGCAGCAAAATAATGAGAGAACAGATTCTTATGGAGGCAGCAGAGTAGAGAGACTATCCTGCAGGTTAACTCAAACTGAACTTTACACAGAATTAATCTAATGGATACTGATAGGTTTTATACCCACTTTCTTGGTATATTTTCAGTTTAGCCACAATTTTTAATATTTATAAAGTGATAGAAAAAAATTTTGGTCATATAGAACTTTTACTTTTTCTCCAAAAGTGGGAGTTTTAAGGGTAGAAATAGTGCTAGATCTCTTTTAAATACCGGTTCTATAACCACTATGCTATCTAACACCAAGTCATTGAAAATAATCTCCAGTTTATATGCAGATATGTTTGTGGGGAATATTGTAAGATCAGATAAAATTTATAAGTAAAATAATTTATTATGTATCCTCTTATGCTTTGCATTCATTATACTTTAGTCTCAAGGGTCATTAGTTTATCCACATATTCTCAACACCAGTTATGTCACATCAGGATTAGTTTTGACCTATCTGCTGCTTCTTGAGTGCCAGCTTCTGTCTCTTGCTTGCTTTTCTACTTTTTAAATATTAACATATTCACTCCAGCCTTCTGTGATTAGTATTTGCATAACAGATCTTCCTCTCTCCTTTACTTTTCAGTCCTGTCTGTGTCTGTGTTTAAAGTGTGTTTCTCGGGATGCCTGGGTAGCTCAGTCAGTTAAGAATCCAGCTTCAGCTCAGGTCATGGTCTCACAGTTTGTGAGTTCAAGCACCACATCAGGCTCTGCGCTGACCGTGTGGAGCCTGCTTGAGATTCTCTCTCTCTCTCCTTCTCTCTCTGTCCCTCCCCCACTCATGCTTTCTATCAAAATAAATAAGGGGCGCCTGGGTGGCTTGGTCGGTTAAGCGTCCGACTTCGGCTCAGGTCATGATCTCACGGTCTGTGAGTTCAAGCCCCGCATCGGGCTCTGTGCTGACAGCTCAGAGCCTGGAGCCTGCTTCCGATTCTGTGTCTCCCTCTCTCTCTGACCCTCCCCCATTCATGCTCTGTCTCTCTCTGTCTCAAAAATAAATAAACGTTAAAATAAATAAATAAATAAAAATAAATAAATAATAAACTTAAAAAAAATAAAGTATTTCTTACAAGCAGCATATTCTTGGGTCTTAACTATTGTTATCCAGTCTGATAATCTTTGCTTTTTAAATGCAGTGTTTAGTGTATTTACATTTAATATGATTACTGATATGGTTGGACTTAAGTCTGTCACCTTGCTATATGTTTCTTATTTATCCTAATTTCCTTTGTTCCTCCTTTCCTGCCTTTAATAGAGTAAATTTTAGGTTTTATAATCTGTTCTGTTGGATTTTTTTTTTTAAGCTATCCCTCTTTAATTTTTTTAGTGACTGCTCTGATTATAATCTATATCCTGAATTTCTCACTTAAGACTATATAACTTATGATTGATATTATATTACTACTTGTATAATGTAAAAGGCTTATAATAGTGTAATTTTAGTTATCTCTAGCCGTTTGTGCAATTGTTGTCATATTTCTTACCTTACAAACCACATAATACTTTATTACCTCTTGCTTTAAGCAATTACTCTATTTTTTTTAGTTTTTATTTAAATTCCAGTTAGTTAACATACAATGTAATATTACAGTTTAGTGATTCACCACTTCCATACAACACCCAATGTTTCTCACAAGTGTACTCCTTAATATCCATCACTTGTTTCACCCATTCCCACACCCAGCTCCCCTCTGGTAACCATCAATTTGTTCTCTGTAGTTAAGAGTCTATTTCTTGGTTTGCCTCTCTTTTTCCCCTCCATGGTTTGTTTTTTTTTTTTTTAAGTCCACCTATGAGTGAAATCATGTAGGTATTTTGTCTTTCTCTGACTTATTTCACTTAGCATTATATACTCTCTTAGTTCCACCTACATCATTGCACAATTACTAGATTTTTTTTTAATGTTATTTATTTATTTTGAGAGAGAGAGTATGAGCAGGGGAGGGTTACAGAGAGAGAAGGAGAGAGAGAATCCCAAGCAGGCTCTGTTCATTGTCAGCGTAGAGCCCAATGTGGGGCTTGATCCTACAAACTGCAAGATCATGACCTGAGATGAAGTCTGTTTAACCAACTGAGCTACCCAGGTACCCCCAATTACTAGATTTTTTTAAGAAATTAAGAAAAAGTAGTCTTTTACATTACTCACATTATCATTTCTGGTTGTCTTCATTTCTTCCCACAGATCTATTTTTCCATCTGGGATCAGTTTTAAAAACTTTCTGTATAATTTTTCTCTGTGCAATCGCTGGCAATAAATTCTTTCAGCTTTTATCTGAAGGCATCTTTATACCACTTTCAGTTTTAAAGGATATTTTCATCAGATTTAGAATTCTAAGTTTATAGGGTTTTTTTTTCCCTTATTTTTAGCACTTTCTTTCAATAATGTCATTCTGTTATTTCTATTATTTTTGATATGTGAGCCATTGGGGTTTTTTTTTTATGTTTTTTTCTGAATGTCTGTTTTCTATGGTTTTTCAAAGCATTTCTCTTTAATTTTGCTTTTTTGCATTTGACTCTGCTGTACCTAATTATGATTGCTTTTATATTTATCCTACTTGGCATTTGCTGAGCTTCCTGTATCTGTGATTGATGCCATTTAGGCCATTTTGGAAAATTCAGGGACTTGATCTTTATGGATGTTCCTTTTGCTTCATTCCTTCTCTACACACTTCAGACTTCACTTAGATGCATGTTTAACCTTTGATACCATCCCATGGTTCTCAGATACTCTATATATTTTTTATCTTTTTTTCTGCCCTTTTAGTTTGCACCATTTTGATTGACCTACTTTTGAATTCACTGCTCGTAAGTCCATTCAATAAAATTTTCGTTACAGACAGATATTTTGTAATTTTCGTTTGGTTCTTTTAAGAGTTTCTTTGATGAGAATCCCCATCTCTTTACCCATTTTGTCCATCTTATCCTATAAATTTTTTAATACATATTTTAATAGCCTTTTAAAAGTCTCTGGTGGGGCACCTGGATGGCTCAGTTGGTTGAGCGTCTGATTCTTGATTTTGGCTCAGGCCATCATCATCCCATGGTCATTGGATAGATCCCTGCATCAGGCTCCCCAATGAGCATGGAGCCTGCTTGGGATTCTCTCTCTCTCCCTCTGCCTCTCCCTTGCTCAACTCTCAAAAAACAAAAAGAAAAAAGTCTCTGCTAACTTCAACATTAGGCTGTCTGTGGGCCTAATTCTATAAACTTTTTTCTTTTATTATTCACATTTTCCTGCTTCTTTGCAGGCTTTTTTTTTTTTTTTTTTTTTTTTTTTTTTTAATTGTGGATGATACATGGTAGACTCTGGATTCTTTTTTCTTCCTCTGAAGAATATTGACTGTTTTGACAGGCAGTTAAATGAAGGACAGATCACATTGATCCTTTGGAAGCTTGCTAGAGCTGGTCTATTTCCATTTTCCCTTTATTCCTAAAACATGGTCCTTACTTCTTACAAGGAAAAGCCTAAAGTGTTTACCATGTAACTTTGTGAGATGTAAACTCTAACATTCTATCTCTCTGGTACTATGTAACTGCTGAAATTTCTGCTTGGGTCTTTGGCTTTTCGGTTTTTGCTTTGCACAGGGTTCCTTGGAGTCTCATCATGCTACACACGTGTATTTAACAATCAGCTAAGGATTTGAAGTAAATTCCTGTGCAGATTTGGATGGGAGTGCCTTCTCTTTGTGTTCTTTCTTTCTGGGATTTTTACGTAACTGTTGACAGCTTGAAGCTCCCATCCTCAGGTTTCCTCAGCCCAATAAGACTGTTGCCTTTTATTTGAGCTTCATTCTCTTGTGCTCCAGGTAAACTGGGAAGTGCCCTCAGGAGAAAAGCCTATTCATAATGCAAATCCTTCAAGAATCTAATCCCCAGCAATTTTTGCCTGCCTTTGATTTCTCTCTGATGCTTTCAAATAGTTGTTCTATTATAATATGCCCAGAGTTTATCATTATAATCACCAGGCACATTAATCCACTACAGCCTATACTGCCATTTCCCAAAATTTCAGAGGCTTCACAGTAAACTTTAGGACTTTAGTTATCATAAGTTATCATCAAGTGATCAAATGCCTAAAATACCCATATTTGTTTGCTCATTAAAATTGTTAAAAAAGGGGGCACCTGGGTGGCTCAGTTGGTTAAGCATCCAACTTTGGCTCAGGTCATGATCTGGTTCATGGGCTCAAGCCCCGTGTCAGGCTCTGCTGATAGCTCAGGGCCTGGAGCCTGCTTCAGAATGTCTCCCTCTCTCTCTGCCCCTCCCTCGCTTGCATTCTCTCTCTCTCTCCCTCTCCCTCCCTCTCTCTCTCTCTCAAAAATAAATGTTAAAAAAAATTTTTTTTAAGTAAGTTGAAATCTAGAGTATCTACTAGAGAATTTTCATTAAAAAGTATTTTCATTGAAAAAAATTGCAAAGGGAAAACCTCTAAAAGAAGCTTAAGAGATGTTTGCAATGTATGAACCCTTTTTAGATTTTGATTGAAGCAGTATGTTAAAAAAAAAAAAAACTGAGTCAATCAGAATTTGAGCACCGAATACTTGGCTATAAAAGAATTACTATTCACTTTTTTGTATGATAATAGAATTGTAGTTATTTTCAAAAAGAGACTTATAGAGGTACGTGCTGAATTATTTGTGTTTAAAATGAAAGTATAGGATATCTAGGGTATGGGTAGGGGCATGATGAAATAATATTGGTGGTGTGTTGAAGCTGGGATATAGGGTTCATTATATCCTACTTTTATAAATATTTGAAATTTTTCATAATAAAGTTTATAAAAACTATTTTTACACTCGGAATTCAAAGGTAAAATCTAAACTTCCTGATAGCTCTTTTAATATTTATTCACCAGAATGGTAGCTGAATGGAGGTTGTCTCGAGGTGTTGAAGAACAGACACAAGCTTTCTTTGAGGGCTTTAATGAAATTCTTCCCCAGCAGTATTTGCAATACTTTGATGCAAAGGAATTAGAGGTAATGAGTTTTTCTTATTTCCTCTGCAGCATGCTGGTAAATAATGCCTTCAGGTGTCTGCTTTCAGCTCACTTTCTCATCTTTGTGTTAGAAGTAGTATTTTTTATGCTGGCAGGATGTTTTGAAGCTCGCTGGTGGTTAAAAAAGTCCATAATTTATCCAAGTATATGAAAGTGTTACCCCCAAGAAAAGTATTGCTATCAAAACCTCTCTACAGTGAGTGACTAATTTACCAGAGTATGTATATATATAACACCATCTGTGGAAACTTAACCTTCATAAGCAATGTCAACAGCATTCCTGACGCACAGGTTATAAGCTAAAGCTTCCTGATTAATTTTTTGAGAGTTGCTGAATAGTAGTCTTTTCTTCTATATATCAAGAATTTTTATATAGGTTTGTACAGTTACCTAAAGAAATCTTTTTTTTTTTTTTTTTTTTAATCTCCAAAGGTCCTTTTATGTGGAATGCAAGAGATTGATTTGAATGACTGGCAAAGACATGCCATCTACCGTCATTACACTAGGACAAGCAAACAAATCATGTGGTTTTGGCAGGTTTGTCTCAGTTTATTTCTGTTGGCAGACACATTATAATTTTTTAGAAATTGCTTACCACGTATGGAAAAAGTCACAAAACAAAATGTCTTACTGTATTCAGGCCCTCATTCCATCCTATGCATTATAGTAAATGAATATATTACATAATAGCCAAATTATGGAAGCAGCCCAAGTGTCCACTGATAGATGAATGGATAAAGAAAAAATTTGTGTGTGTATGTGTGTGTGCATATATATGTGGAATATTACTCAGCCATGAAAAGAATGAAATCTTAAAAAAATGAAATCTTGCCGTTTGCAACAACATGGATGGATCTAGAGGGTGTAATACTAAGTGAAATAAGTCGTTCTGAGAAAGACAAATACCATATAATTTCACTCATGGAATTTAAGAAACAAATGGACAAAGAAAAAGATAACCCCAAAAACAGACTCTTAACTAGAGAAAACAAACTGATGGGTACCAGAGGGGAGATGGATGGGATATGAGTGAAAGAAGTGAAGGGGTTTAAGTATACACTTATCGTGATGAGTACTGAGTAATGTATAGAATTGAATCACATATTGTACACCTGAAACTAATATAACACTGTATGTTGATTATACTGGAATTAAAATTAAAAAAAAAAAAAAAAGATTACAATAGCATTTTTAAAAGACTATTTCTGAGTAAGCAACACACACTTTGCACCTTTGCCCAGAGTATAAGACCTCTCTGTATGATGGTTCCCCTGCATTTGATCTAAATGCTTTTGGAATGTTCTAGAACAGCCTAAAGTATGATTTTCATCATTCATACCTTATTAAGAATTATATAATTCAGAAGGCAAAACTTAAGAGGGTGAACTGGTTTGGAATCGTAATGGTGTCTTCAAAAAATGCTATAAGGACATGAGAAGATGCTCAAATCACTAATCGTTAGGGAAGTGCAAGTCAAAAGCATAATGAAGTACCATTTCATATCCATTACTAGCATGGCTATTATCAGAAAATAGAAAATAATCATCCTTGTTGA
The DNA here is from genome assembly GCF_018350215.1 of Panthera leo. Lineage (NCBI taxonomy): Eukaryota > Metazoa > Chordata > Mammalia > Carnivora > Felidae > Panthera > Panthera leo. The sequence continues at coordinate 24,525,998 of NC_056681.1, read as the reverse complement.
GGATGTTGAGAGATTGGAACTCTTACATATTGCTGATGGGAATGTAAAATGGCGCTCCACTTTGGAAAACATTTTAATGGCTCTTTGAAAAGTTAAACATAGAAATTAACATGACTGGCAGTTCTCCTAGGTATACCCAAAGAAGTGAAAGCAAGGACTCAAATACTTATATACCTATGGCCACAACAGCATTATTCACAATGGCCAAAAGGTGAAAGCAACTTAAGTGTCCATCAACAGATGAATGGATAAACAAAATGTGATATACATATACAATGGAATGTTATCCAGTCTTAAAGAAAAAGGAAATTCTGGCAGGTTACAACAGAGTGACCCTTAAGGATATAATGCTGAGTGAAATAAGCCAATCACAAAAGGACAAATACTGTATGATTCCAAGATTCCATTTATATGAGGTATCTAAAATAGGCAAATTCATAGAGATACAAAGTAGAATAGAGGTTAACAGAGGCTGTTGGGGTTGGGCAGAATGAGGAGGTAACAGTTTTTGTTAAGGATGATAAAGTTCTAGAAATTGTGGGAGTGGTTACACAACAGTGTGAACATACTTAATGCCATTGAATTCTTGCTTAAAATGATAAATTTTGTGTTATATATACTTTACCACATTAAAAAAAATGCCTCAGGGGCACCTGGGTGGCTCAGTCAGTTAAGCATCCGACTTCGGCTCAGGTCATGATCTAACGGTTTGTGAGTTCAAGCCCTGCGTTGGGCTCTGTGCTGACAGCTCAGAGCCTGGAGCCTGCTTCAGATTCTGTATCTCCTTCTGTCTGCCCCTCCGCCACTTGCACTCTGTCTCTCGCATTGTCTTAAAAATAAGTAAGTGCTAAAAAAAAATTTTTTTTAAATGCCTCTTACTTATGTAAAGAAATTCCTAAGAAACTCAAATGAACCAAACTTCTATAGCAAATAGGATTAGAATTTTAAAATATTTGACAAAAAAAATATCTACAAAAAAAATAATTTGGCTGGACCAAAATACTTGTGCTACAGGCTAGAAAGCATCCTCCAGAAACCTAATGTTTTGAGTCAGAGTTGCAGGAGTTGAAAGGCACCTGATTGTGGCAGTGTATAGCTGCACCAAAACCTAGAGAACATTGAGAGAGAGAGGTTATTGGGAAATATCTGGGTCAGAATTCTATGAACTTGATTTCATTTGTTCATAAAACCAAAAAGCTCATACTGACTCAGGCTCTGTGTCCTATGTAACCACATGAATATCCTATAGGACAGATCTGTGGGGAAAAAGAACGGGCTGCTCTGGAAGAGCTAATCTTGAGACTTCATGAGTAGGGAACTCTTAGACCCAGGGCACCTTTCTTTTTCCTATCTCCTTAAAAGGATGTGGTCCTAAGATTTATATAGGGGAAAGTTGATAGCGCTTTGACAAACATGGACACGGTAGTGGGTATAGTCATTATCTAGTGCATCTAACACTGGGAGTTCATTTGAAATGATTGTTTTTCATTCTTGTGTATGCTAAATGTAACATAAGACCTATATATCTCTTTACATGTGTGTTTTTTGAAACAGTTTGTTAAAGAAATTGATAATGAGAAGAGAATGAGACTTCTGCAGTTTGTTACTGGAACTTGTCGATTGCCAGTTGGAGGATTTGCTGACCTCATGGGTATGTGAGACAGGATCACTTTTCCTATACAGAAAATTGTTTATCACACTGCTGTTACATTCAGATCAGTGTGGATAGCTCAGGAATAACAAAGAAAAGAATAGCCCTTTTCCTAACTAGTCATAGTTAACCTGTATTTGTGTAAACTTTTAAATCACTTTGTAATCCTTACCTTTAGAAGTTTTTTATCTTAAGACTAGATCCCACATTTTAACTTCATAGAATAGTGATCTTACTGATCTTCTATATGTAAATCTGTTTGGTCATTCAGTCATTTGGCAAACATTTTAGTGTCTCCTATGAGCCTGGCACTGTTGGTTGTACTATACTATATTTTAATGATGTGTTTAACATTCTTCTCTATTATACCTGGAGCTCCATGAGATACAGAGCTCTATCTTTTTATTTCTGGTGTCTTGCATAGTGCTTGTCACATAGTAGTTACTGATCAAAATGTATGTTGTTTGGAAATGAATGACCATGGAAATACTTTTGTGACTGATAATAACTTAAGTAAATTCAAATCTTTAACACCAGCATAATGCCACGTACCATAGGAGAAAAGAAGTTGTGATCCCTAAGCCTGCTTCAGCTGAAGCAGAGAGTCAGAATTGAAGAACTAAGTAGGCAGCGTTGGATACAGTTACTTTAAAAGCTAGACCAGAAGAATTTGGACATTATTCTGAGGGTATTGGAAGCTATGAAACTTTTTGAAGAGCAGAAAACTTGCTGAAGCTGCATATTATGAAAATTTGATAGCAAGGTATACCATGCATAGGAAGAAAATATTGGAGCAATGGTGAGAACCTGATCTTAGGAGATGGAAATAGAGATAGAAAAGAAGGGATAAATGCTAGAGAGGTTCCAAAGTTAGAAAAGGACTTGAACAGAAGATGAGCTAATAAAGGAAGAATGTCCAGGATAAAACCATGTTTTGAAAAATGAAGAAATAGAGTTGTGAAGTGTAAAGAACATGGTTTAGAGGTATTGAGGGAGGATAATGATTGGCTTAGAACCTCTTGAGTTCAAAGCAACTGCCAGACAACCAAGTGGAAAACCAGGGAGCAGAGGGGCAGTTTAACAGGTGTTGCTCATATGAGTTTAGAGGTAAGAGTAGAGAAGGAAAGTAGAGTCATGGGAGCAGTGATGCTTGAAGCTATTAGAATAAGTTGGTTTATGCAGAAATCGAATTCAGAGATGCTTAGAAACACCTGTGTTTAGGGATGAGCTAGAAATAGCCTAGAGGCAAACTTAAAGGCGAGTCCAGAGAGTGAAGAGGAGAAAGAAATATTCTGGTTTCTCAGAAGCAATATGGAAGAAGGTTTTTAATCCAGTGCTAGCAAGGTCTCAGAGAAGGATTATTACTAAGTAAGTTTTTGGAGAGGGGCACCTTTGAGAATGGTCTCTAGATTGAAAAAGAAAAACCATGTTGGTGGTTGGGGAAGTAAGGTAATGACCAAAATAAGGAGAAAATTGGTACCAGTTTCAGTGTAAGCTAGATTTAATCATTAAAGAGATGAGAACTAGGTCTGCTCTTAGAAGTAATATTTGGAGTTAGGTGGAGCTGTTTAAAACAACATAGGAGGATACCTGTGGAAGGCAGAGACGAGATTGTGCTTCATACAATTTTAGAGGTCATCTGGTTGAATCTTCCAGTCAGTGTAGGAAGAGAAAGTTGTAAGAGTGAAGTATATAATTTAATGTGATAGTTCTCAACCCTTGCCAGATCTGACATCCCATTTCTACAACAAATATTTATAATCTCCTCTTTAATATTCTGGAATGAAATTGGTAGGTATGAAATAAAAGTGTCTACAATCTCTAAAAAATATACATAAACTTAAGCACCAACTAAAATTTTTAAAAAGTGACTCATAATGAAATAATATTTATTTTGATACATATGTATTTGGGAACAACTGTTAGAAGACACTAATTAGTAAATACTTGTTCCTACTTAAAAAGACTTGGGTTTAAGATAAGATCAGAGAAACCTTTCTGTATAAGAAACACTAGAATATGAAAAAAGAGAACAAGAGATAATTGACTTAAATAAATATGATAAGAAAAAGAGGGAAATAATCTAAATGGAATAAGGATAATAGACCTGCCAAAATAAATTACAGATGATCAAAGTGGAGAAAAATGAGGTAGTGTCTGTGATGAGGTTCCACCACAGGCCAAGGCTCTGATTGATTAAAAAGTCCTCAGAGATCATACTATTTGAAAGTAGAAATGGGTTGAAAATAGGAACATAGGTACAAGAGTCCACATAGAACTTGTTTGGTTTAGGGACAGTGTTAGAAGAAGATTGAAAACAACAGGCAACCCAAAATAATTTCAGTGTATATAATGTATACAACTTGATGTCTTAACATTCCATAAAGTTTTAGAAACTTTCAGGATGATATGACATATTTGTAAAATAGCCTTTATTAGTGAAATTCACTAAAATTCCTTCATTTCCTATTTCTCTGTTTTAATTTTTGACTCTGTGTCTACTGAATGTAATCTGGACTCTTCTGTTAAGTATTAATTAGTACTATTAAAACGTTCCATCTTTGTGGTTAGAAATGCTGTAGTATATCGAAAAGAGAAGGTTTAGAGTAAATTAACATAATTTTGAGGTTAATTATTGAATAATTTTAACAGCCTTTTGCACAATAACCATTTCTTATCTTTACTAGGCTTTTAGCATAACTGTGCAAACACTTTGATACTATAAATCAAAAGTACTGCCAATTCATATATGTACTGGGTTTAGTTGAGTGGGTCATAAGAAAATTCATTGAGTATGACTGTCTCACACATTATAGAACATTTATTTTGCCTGGCACCCTATAATTAAAGAAGTCGAGTAGCACCACTAATCATTGTGACTACAAATGATTATTTCTAGGGCTTGGTAGTGACCTTTTAGAAAACCAGCGTTTATAAGGTCCCCATTCACTCTGTCTACAACAAAAGATAAATGAGAGGCAAGAACTGAGTGTAAGTTTGTAAGGGTATGTTCTATAGGACCTATAAGCACAAGCATTGTTAATACTGAATTAACTAGGTTGTTTACATTTTATAAAGTTTTAACAATTTAATGTTTAAACCAAGTTTTATTGTGTAAGACAGTGGATTGTAGTTTCCCTGTTGTGTTTAAAGCTAAAATTGAGCTTTTTAGGTGTTCTGTTATTATTTATAGCATTCTATTATTCTGGCAAAAGAAAGCTAGATAAAATTGCAATTTCTTTTAAAAAAAAACTGCATTTTCTTCTCTTGGGCATACATTGACAAATTGGTTCTCAAACATTAGCACTCATCAGAATCATCTGGAAGCTTGTTCAGACACACACTGCTGAGCCTTATCCCAAAGTTTCTGATTCCATTTAGTAGGCTTTGGGTGGGGCCTATGGATTTGTGGTTCTAATAACTTCCCTGGTGATGCTGATGCTGCTGAACGGAGAAGGTCACAATTTGAACCACTTGAGTATCAGACTGTTGATTTCACTGTTTTAGGGAGCAATGGACCACAGAAATTCTGCATTGAAAAAGTTGGGAAAGAAAACTGGTTACCCAGAAGTCATACCTGGTAAGTAAAATCAGAAAGAGTTGAAAAAATAGCCTTTTCCCAGTTACCTTGTAGATATTAAAGCCTCTTGGAAATTGGAAATGAAATATTTTCCCCATGGTGTTGAGTTATTTTTAACAGCTTTATCAAGGTATAATTTATATACCATAAAACTACTAAAGATTATAAGGTTATTCATTTAAACTCAGTGATATTTAGTAGATTTACAGAGTAGTAACAGTTAACCAGTTTTAAGTTATTTGTCACTCCAAAATGATCCCTTATGCCCACTTGCAGTCAGTCCCATTTCCCACCCCTGAATTTTGTTTGTTTGTTTGTTTATTTTTGAGAGAGAAACAGGGCTCGAGCAGGGGAGGGGCAGAGAGAGAGAGAGAGAGAGACAGACAGACACACACACACAGAATCCGAAGCAGGCTCCAGGCTCTGAGCTGTCAGCACAGACCCTGAAGTACTTGGCCATGTGTTGTACGTATACTTGTTACTCTGTCCCTCTACCCTGAAGAGTAAATATTGTTATTCCCAAGTTATCAAAGAAGAATCCAAAATTCAGAAAGGTAAAAGCACTTGTTCAAAGCCCAATGACAGAGCTGGGATTTGAACCCAGTTTTGCTTTACTTTAAAACCAGTGGTGTTATATGCTATACTGGTCATATGATTCTTTATATATTTCCTTTTCTCAAGCTAACAATTCTTACTTTTAGTTTTAACCGCCTGGACCTGCCACCCTACAAGAGCTATGAGCAACTGAAGGAAAAGCTGTTATTTGCCATTGAAGAAACAGAAGGATTTGGACAAGAGTAACTTCCAAGAACTTGTGCCACCAAAGGACAAGAACTTATTTACAATGTTTGTCCTTTTCCTTCTCTGCTTGTTGCACATCTTGTTGTAAAATTGGGCTGTGACTGTTTAGAGAGTTATTTGAGTATAAGTAAGTTAATGTTATCATGAGATTTATCTCCCAGTGATTCTGGATTTCTACTCCATGTTTCCAGAAATCAGATTGCAAATGACTAGTCGAACCTTACTTAACATGAGATTTAACAGCAATGAAATCTGCCTTGTCTTATTCCACTAGATTGTTACTTTAACAACAGTTTTGTATACATGTGTCAAAAGTCTCGCTTGGGAGTAGATTTTTTCTTTTAGAGACTTCTGCAGATATGCAGGGAAGTCCCTTGGTAAATGAAATATGTAAGATCTTCCTATTAAGCCTCTTGGTAAGAGGTATTGGTTAAAAGTGCAAACTTAACCCAGCTTCTGGGGATGTGAGCAAACTTCTGGCTTGTGCTCTCCCTCTCATTTCAGCCTGGCCTGACTGTTTTTTCTTCCCAGAGCATGAATCCATGCATCATTTTGCTGTTATCCCTGGAAAGTGATGCAAAACTCTTGCATCTCTCTACAAAGTAGTTTTGTTCATTTGAATTCAGGGAGAAGTTGGTCCCAGCCTGCAAATGTCCATGTAACTCTCTTCATTTGGAAGTTTGATTGTTTTAATCGCCTTGCAAATACTAAACTTTATAAAAAATATTAACACTGTGCTTCCTTCACGGTGGTAGCTAAATTCATCAAAGGCCATCATTGGCAATTTTTGTATGTTATTATATATAAATTCCATCTATAATTTTATCATAATCCAACAACTTCAGTTTATTAGTTATTGCTAGGGAGTTCAAGTTGTAACTAGAGTACTTTCCAGTCCAAAGAGGGAGGTCAGTGAAACATCCTCTACATTACATTTACATAGGGAGGGAGAGCTGTGGTACTGGCTAAAAAGATGGGAGTAGTACATTTAATAGCAATACATTTCTAGTAATCACAGAAATGTATTCTGTGTGTGGATTAAAAGTCTTCAAATTTAATCATTTCTCTGACACCTTGGAGTAATCTTTTCCATTCTTTACATTGTCCTGAGTTGGATATCCTCTTCACTCATAAAGTTTTAACAGGTTTTTCCTTGTTTTCCCATGACTATTTAATTTCAGACTGCTCCATTAGTATCTGATTAAATGCACTTTGAATGTCTCTGTAGTTAATTCTTTTAACTTGGCCTAGCTTAGACTCTGTCAGGGTGGCTGCTGTCAGAGGTTTGACTTTATGGACAGTGGGATGAAGCCTCAGCCAGCTGAGTGCCTATCACACACAGCTGAACCCTGAGGACAGCCTCATATAATTCATGAAACAGGGCTTTGGTAGGTTTTGGTAGCATAGCAGGAACAAGTAGTACTGAGCCAAAAATAAGCAGAGAGTAGCAAACCCCTGGTCCATATGGAAAGAAAATGGTTTTTTCTTTGTCCCTAACTATTTGTCCTTTCACATCCTGGAAGCAACAAAAACATTTTAAAACTTGTGTATCTGTACTCTAAAACACTGCCATCATAAAGCAGACCTAAGTGAGTAAAAGGGTTGCCTCATCTAGAAATTGTTAGTGTAAAGGTGGGGGAAATTAGGTTCTCCCCAACCCTATCTTTGTTTTTTTATTCCATATACTCCAGGAAATGTATGATCTCTAAAAGCCCTGGTTTCCAAAGTAGGGACTCTGCCTTTTTGTTGGTAGGGGGGAAAATGCTATTGCTTTGTCTTACAGAGCGAATGTCTGCCAACTATCCATTCATTATATAAATCTGAACTTTGGTAATATATGGCTGTGGAGATTAAGCCTTCTATAAAGACTTACTATTGAGGCGAATTCTCATTAAAATGTAGTTATCTACAATATTTACTAGAGATTTATAAGATTAAATTAAATAATGTAAGAAAGTAGACTTGTTTTTGTTCTACGTAATGCTTGATGATTCATTTAGGGACCTAGAAATATTGTGTGAAAATGTATAAATATCACCCAAAAGGCTTTCTGCCCTATATTTTTAAAATACAGAATAGTTATATTTGAAGTAGCCCTGGCCCTAGTTCTATAGGGCTTGGCTATTTAATATTTTTATGGAAGAAACGTTTAGTTCTGGAAAAGGTAAATGCTTGTATATATTTTTGCAGCCTGGGATCTCCCTTACTCCATTTCTTCCTTTAATTTAAGTGGCCACATGTATATGTCTTCCCTGCTGTGTTAGGAAAATGGGGGCTGGATATCCCAAGAATCAGAGGTTATATAAAAATACTACAAATAAGCAGCAGACATAATTTACCTGCCAAATGCTATTTTAAATTTTGGTCCAAACTGAACATTTGGAAATAGATTTATTGTAAGTGTTCAATTAGAGCAATTTCTTAAATCTGAACTAAATTGCTTTTAGAGTCCTTTTTCTTTGTAAGCATTGTAAATGCTAATAAATCCTGGTTTTTTGGGGTTTTTTTTTTGTTTTTGTTTTGTTTTTTTTTTTACTGCATGTTATGTTGAAATAAAAACAAAGTAAAATGAGCAATTGCCTTATTCTTCTGCTCTTTTGGGAGATAGGGGAAGGCAGCATTTCACAGCCTGGGTCAGGAGGGAAGGACCTCACTTGTTTCAGATAGAGTGGTTTAAAACTGATCCAGCAGCTCATAATAATTCCTGCTCTTTTATGAACTTAAATCAGAGTGCAGAAGAATCTAATTTCATAAGACTTACAATAACTCTATTTAAAATTCAGGTACTAATTTTTCATCAAGAGATTGACATACCAATGTCAAATCATCAGAAATTTAAGTGAAAAATGACTCACTTGCTCACAAAGATTGCATCCTAAATGAACTATTTCAGTCAAGCCCACTCTGCCACTTTTTATTTATCTGATTAATAATCTAAAATGTTAAAAGGGATGACTCATGGAATTAGACTTCTCTATTTCTATATCCCTCCTTGTTTTGGCTGTAACTGTATCTGAACTTCTTTAGGTTTATTACTTCTACTTAATATTGTTGGTATCTCCAGCCCCCTTATTTTTTGTTTTTCTTTTAGAGTTATTTACAAAATGATCTGTATATATGCTATGCTTTCATTTACTAAAAACAGAGAATGGCAGCACTGGATTGTATATTACTGTATTGGAGTTCCTTTGTTTTCTTGAACTGTAATTTCAAATACTCAGGTAACTCTACAAATATCACAGGGAGTCAAGTGCTCTTACAAAGGTCCTTCAGGGGGCTGCCTCACTTGCATTTCCTTAAAAGATGTAAGACTGTGTTTATAATTAAACTCTTTTGGTCCTTTGCACACTGCTATGTTAGTCTTGAGTAAGAAGGTTTTCCTCACCTGCAGCAAAAAAAAAAGCCTTCTTTCTGTGTGAGTTGTATAGATTTCTGCCTCTCTGTCTTTGTAAGTGCACAAGTTGTAGCTGGTCTGTACTGTGGAGTAGGTAGAAAAAAAATGGAAAGACCCACTGAGGTGAGATTGGATTTGTTGCCTATGTTAAAAAGAACCAAGATGAAGACCTCTCCTTTTCTAAAACAAGTAAAGGTGCTCTAAGACAGGACCCAAGCATGGGTGCTGAATAGAAAACCACCAGCTAGTTATCAAGACTGACCTCAATGAGTTATCCTGCTCAATAGATTCAGTAGACTCTTTTCTTATTAGGAAACCAGGTGATCATACTCTCATTTAAAATAGAACCAGTGGCGAGAGGCTAAGAGGAATGGGATTTTAATATTTTTAAGAAATATTTGTTTATTTTGAAAGAGAGAGCAGGAGAGGGGCAGAGAGGGAGAGGGAGAATCCCAAGCAGGCTGTGTGCTGTCAGTGCAGAGCCAGATGCAGGGCTTGTACTCATGAACCATAAGATCATGACCTGAGCCAAGATGAAGAGTCAGACGCTTGACTGATTGAGCCACACAGGAGTCCCAGGATTTTTTTTTTTTTTTTTTTTTTTTTTTTAAATAATTCTGAACTGGCAGGGACTAGAGGACAGAAACTGCAGGTCCCTTCCAGGTCCTGAGAAGTAGACACTATCCTGTTCATTGTTTCATACAAGCAGCTAGAAAGATCTAGCTTCAGTGTGACTAAGAAAAAGGGAGACCTGTCCCTCCCAGCATGAGGAAATCTTCCATGGGAAGTTAATTGTTCTTAACCATTTGGCTTACTGGCCCCAATCCCTACAAAGAACATCAAACAAAACTCAGCTGTGGCTGATGGGCTGCTGTTATCTGGACTTTTAAGAAATGTCTCCTAGTGTGTAATTCTAGAACAGAAATTGCTGTCACTCCCAGCCTATTTCAGTTATCAGTGTTTGTAAAGCTCCTTTGTCAGGGGTTGACAAGGAGAGGAGGGTCTTAAGTGGAGACCTCAGAAGGACAATGTTGGTCCCTTACTAACAGATTCCCATTAAGCAAAGCTGCTGTGGGCAAGAGGGTTTCCTCAAGGCACCCTACAGGGCAGGCAGGACCTTGAGAATTTGTGGTTATACCTACAGATCTGAAAACCTCCATACTGTTCCTTTTCATCATTTCTAATTAAGACCTGCTCTTCTATTTGTCTTCCCTATCCTAGCAACCAATACCATACCTACATTCACTTAGTCCCAGGACAACTATCATTTATTACTATGTCCCAAACATTGTTGGATATGCCACATGCAACTGTCATTTTGTCTTCCTGGCCACTCTCAGGGATGATTTCTATTTTACAGATAATAAAATGAAGGCTTAAAGTGATTAACTTGAGGTTATTCAGTGGCAAGAGTGCAAACTGGAAAGGACTGACTCCAAAGCCTGTGTTTACCTAAACGTTTATATCCCATTACTAGTAACGTTAACCTTGATCCTCTGATTAAGATGGTGTCTGCCCAGTTTCCTCACTGTAAAGGCACTATCCGATCCTCTTAACATGCAGACACCCCTGAAAGGAGCACCAAATCCTTCCCCAGTTAAGAGAGGCTACAGTGGAATGAAAAATTGAAATTAGGTTATCTGTGTTGAATTGAGCACCTTCCCCAAGTATGTTACCTTTTACTGGTCAACATGGAATTTCCCAGTGAATACTGGGAAATTTACTAATAGGCCCCCTCCTCTTCCCTTAGGAGGGCCTAAACAATTCGTTCCTTGCGAATAAATTGTTTTCTTCTCTCTCTCTTTTTATTCCCTCTCTATGTAAAATCTTTGTATAGCTCGGTAGAGCTTCCCTCTACTTGTTTATGTGGGATGTTGACCCATTCATGACTCGTGTAATAAAACCAATTAGATCTTCAAATTTATTCCATCGAATGTTTTCTAATAAAGGCTAAAGAACAGAAAATAGGACAAACGTAGGGCTCTGCAAAGAAGGCTCCCCCCTTATAAAGGTGAGAAAATGAGAAAACAGAGATGTAAAGTGGCTTCTCCAAGGTAACCCAGGGGGTGGGGCTGAGCTTGGAGTCCTAAACCTGCATACTCCCAGCTCAGCCCTGACCACTCCATCTGAGAACCTGCCTGGAATATTTCCAAGGGGGTCGCTCTGAAGACCCCAAAGACACCTGACTCCAGTCCCACTCCCCGACTTTACCATGCGTTGGGCGCATTTTGGCTCAGCGACTCACTTTGCCTTAATCAGGGCACAAATGAGGTCTCAGCAACACCCCTTCCTTGCCTTCACACTCGCCGACAACCGTCCACCCAGGATTTCCGGCGCCATCTCAGACCTCGGTGGAGAGTTGAAAACCTCTTCTGACACCACTAAACAGCATCTTTCGGCACAGGAGTTGGGAATTTTCCACAGCTGAAGCGTTCCTCTGCTTTTCACTATGGGACAGGGCCTGGCAAATTCCTTATGAGCCCTGGGGGAGCTGACTAGACCCGCCCGGCCGTCAGTCCCACGCTGGGTCCTGGTAGGCTCTCGGAGCTGTCCGTTTTGACAGGGTGCTGTGCGCAGGCGCGAAAGGTGCCGGGACTGGGCTGAGTGCTGGGGTCGCAGAGCTACTGGATCGGTCGGAGATGGTGAGTGTCCGCCTGGAGCTTGTGGTTGGTGGCCGCAGGGTGGTCGAGTACGACCGCCCACCACCCTGCGTCTAGCCTTCCATTCTCCGGGGTCGTCTCGGAGTGCCGGGCTGGGAATCCGCGGGCCGGGGCGGGGCCGGACCCCAACTGACTGGAGGACGGAACCCGGGCAGCGCGGGCCTCGAGACCCGGACTGGGGACCGAGGGGACCGAGGCGGGGCCACCGGTCTCGCAGGCCCTTGACCGGAAGCGGGAGCTCGGACCTCGGCAAGGGTCTGAGAGAGAGGGGGAGGCCGGCCGAGAGGCCCTTACAGTTTAGAGTCCTGGGCCTTGTAGCGCGATAACAATAACGATAAGGTTTCCTGGAAGCTTAATTTGTGTTCGGCGCTGCTCAGCGCTTTACGTATTTTGGCTTTCCTCCCACCACCGTTCTGTGAGGTAGGTACGACCATTATCCCCATTTGACATACTTGAAAGCTAAAGCCGAGTGAAACTAAATGCCTTCTCTTAGGAAATGGCGGAGGTTGATTTGAACCCCAGAAGCTTGATTGACACCTTTCTGTCCCTGTGGTTCTTTCGAGCGTCTGGGATTTGGTGCGTGAATCAGAAACCGGCGGGGTCCACCCTTGGGCATCCCAAAGCGTTGCTGGCGGGAACTGTGTGGGCTCTTTATGCCTTTATTGGTTTGTTTTCTCGTGTTTTTAATCCTCCCGACTTGGGGAAACTTGAAAAGACTTATTAAATGTGAAATCAAAAATCTTATTTAAAAACCGTAAAACCCACAGGAAAAATTGAAAAGGAGAAAAGAACAGTGCCAGGACCTAAAGGCAAGCACTTATAACTAGACATATTCTAGTCTTCCCGTCTTCAGCTTTCCTTTAATATAGTTTAGCTCCTACTAAATATACAGTTGTGGTCTCGGCTTTTTTCATTTATTATTACACCACAAAGAATATGATTACATCACTAAAAACATGTAATGTTTCAAACATCTGTAACTTTAAAACTGTAAAGAAAAATTTTAACAGATAATACCCGCAACACAGTAAAAACAATAATCTGGAAGGATCTAACTGAAAAATAAATCTCCCACCCAACCCTGACCCCTAGCCTTTGTCTCCAGAGTTGAAAGTTCTTTATATATCAACAGGCATGTATATGCTCCCTCTTTTTCTGACACAAATGGTGGCTTACTGCAACCTGTACCATGCTATTGTGTGTTTATACTCATGAAAACAAAACATATTTAGATGCACATTTTAACCAATTCAGGCGTATCAAGTATATTGAAGCATGTACTGCAAAAAGTACGTGAAGTACCTATCTCACACCCCTATGATGTGTGCCAACAACTGTTGACATTTGGCTGTTTTCTTCTAGGTTTGATTAGTGCATAACCACATGTACATATAAGCTTGTTTATCACATGAAACGAACATACATGTTTCTACATATTAAGTTTACTTTAGGCTGTATAGAGAGAGAGCTCCTGCAGCTTACTCTGTTCACTTAAAAATATCAAACATTTTTCCATGGCAATATATATAAATCTTTATTCTTTTTAAGGATTGTATGATATTCCGTTGCAGTATATATACATTTAGGTGATTTACAGTTTTCCACTCTAGACAGTTTTGCAGTAACTATTGTCTTTTTGTGTATGTGTGTGTGCTCATGCTAGTGTTTTATGGAGGATATAGGGTAGATTCCTAGAAGTGCTACTTCTGGCATCCATAGTTTAGTTTGGTAGAAACTGCCAAATTGCCCTTTTTATGGTGATATAAAAGTCATCCATAATTCTCTCTAGTCTTACTCCACCACACAACTATTTTCAACTCTGTATGTTCTCCTTCCTCTTGGTTCACATACGCATATTTTTCAAGATGTACATTCTATTCTTTTTTGTTTTAGTATCCAAAGACATTGAACCTTGTTGCTACATCATCTTTGTGATGAATTCTTTTTAGTGACTGCATAATAGTAAAATAGTTGTACCATAATTTGACAAACCATTCCCCCTGGCATATGTTTGGGTTGCTTCTAACTCTTCATTAGTAGAGGTAATGATGTGATGAGTACTTCTGTATATGTAGAGTTTTTCTTATTTTATTTTATTTTATTTTATTTTATTTTATTTTATTTTTATTTATGTTATGTTATTTTAGAGAGCACAAGGCAGGGGAGGGGCAGAGGGGTAGAGAGAATCTTAAGCAGGCTCCACATTCCAACATGGAGCCAGATGGATGGCTTGATCCCACAACCCTGCGATGGGGACCTGAGCCGAAATCAAGAGTCAGACACTTAAATGACTGAGTCACCCAGGTGCCCCTATTTTTCTTTTTGAAAAATTTAGATTATTTCCTTAGGAGAAATTCTCAGGAAAAGAATTTCTGCGGCCACTGGACCAACACACTTACGGGTCTTGCAGTAGTGTTGTCCTGTGGCTTTACCAAAAGGTCAGATTGCCTTTGTACCAGGTTTGCCATAACTGCCAGCATTTAAAAAGATACTTCAGCATTGCTATAATTTTTCATTTTTTTATTTATAGGAAACAGTGAATATTTTTCTGTATGGTTGTATTTTCTCTTAGGTGTATTTTTTACTAGTATCCTTTTGGCCCACTTAACTTTTAACAACACCCAGTGCTCATCACAAGTGCCCACTTAACTTTTAGACTTTTTTTTTTTTTTTCAGCTTATTTATTTACTGTGAGAGAGAGAGAGCATGAGCAGGGGAGGGGCAGAGAAAGAGCGAGAGAGGGAATCCCAAGCAGATAGTGCAGAGCCCTATACAGAGCTCAATCTCATGAACCATGAGACCATGACCTGAGCCGAGATCGAGTCGATGCTCAACTGACCGAGCCATCCAGGCGCTAGACTTTCTATTTTTCTTAGTCATTTTGTATGATATTTTGGAATTACTCTTTTGTTATATCAGATGCACATGTTTTTCTGTCCTTTTGATTCACTTTTGTTTTATACAAATTAAAATGTTTATGCTTAGTAGTCAGATTGGTCACGGTTTCTTTGTTAACTATTTGCTTCAGATAGTTATTGCTACCATGCTGAACTAACAAGTAATCCTGGAGTTTTACTGCTATTTGTTTTTCCATCTGTCAGCAACATGCACCTGGGAACTAAAGAACATACAGACACCCATGTTAGTAGTACCTACTACCCAGGATGCTGAGGATACCAGTTGGGCTCTCTCTAGGACAGGAAGTTGGAGATGTAAGTCAACCCTGGGGGACTGCATATCCAATCAGATATTTCTGATACCAGTTGGCTAGCTCTGCAGAAACAACAAACTTTGAGCTAGAGGTGGCATGACTGGGATGCCTGCCTAGGACTATCCTTTCACATCTGTAAATGTCCCTGTTTCTGCTTGTGGCTTTGGGGCATCATTTGTTTTTCTTCTTCGCTCTTTTAGGGGTGAACTTGTGGTGTGTTTTAAGCAGTTTCTCCTGAACCCAGGTAGGTAGTTGGTACCCTTTGTCTCCTGGAGACCCCTCTAGACCTCATGGTCCCCACTCATCCAGGCCTAGCCCCATCCTGGTGGTTGGGGTCAAGTTGGAAAAGCTTTTCTCTAGTCTTACAGAAAACTATTTTTATTTAATTTGACTAGGTAAAAATTTTTAAACTTCTGATTATTGAAGAAAATCAGAAGATTAAGTGAAAAAGGGAGGGAAGTGTAATTTATGTGATGGACAAAAGTCTAATGTTTCTAACATACGAAGTTTTTGAAAATCAGTAGAAATGTGGAAAAAATCAGAAGACTCAAAATGGAGAGATGTAAACAGTAAAGTTCATTTCAACTTCACTGATAATTCTTAAAAATGAAAATAAGTTGACTTTCTGTTATATGATTTGTGCATATCAGATTAGTAAAGAGTCAGAAAACATTGGCAATACCAGTCCTCTCTATTCCTTGAACGTGCCAAACTTGTTCCCTGCACTGCTTTTGCTTTCAGTCCTTTGCCTGGAGTGCTCTTCTTTCTCATCATTTAGTTCTTGGCTTAAAGATTACATCCTCAGGTGTTCCTGGTACTAGCCAAAGTAGCATTCTCCTGCACCCTGCCCAGCCCTGTCCCTCTACCCTGCAGTAATCTTGGTTACTTGTTTTTTGAACATCTTTTCGCCAGAATGTGAGCTCCCTGAGGGCAAGGACCTTATCAGTTGTGGTCAGTGGTATATTCAGCTCTTCTCTTGACCTGCTACAGATCTTTGGGCAAAACTCTTCTTTCTGAATCTCCATTTCCTCATTGTAAAATGAAGATCATACTAACCACGAAAGGTTCAGATGAGAGAGGTGTCTGAAAACATTTATCCCAGTATCTGACCTACTGAGCAGGTCAATGCATAATTGGTGTGTTTACTTTTTAAGAAGCCAGATCCCAGTGGCAGGTTCTCATTAAACTTAGGACCACCTAAACCCTAGCTCTTGTTTACCTTGGGTACTGTAAGGCCATGTCTCCCCTCCTATACTTAAAAAGGTTGATTTTTGTAAAACGTAGTTGTAGAAGTGATTTTTATTTGCTCATTAAGTATTTATTGAGTCTTTATGGTGCTGAATAGTGGGATTATAAAGTCTAGGTCCCTGTTCCTGGGGTGCTTTGGGTTTAGCACATAGATAGTTACATCCCATTGTGGTAAGTGCTGTGAAGGTGGGGTGCCAAGGGTGCCCAGAAGAGGGGCAGGAGGCTCATGAGTCGAGTCCAGAGAGCTGGGAGTTAGTTACATCAAGCAGTGAGTCAGGGAGAAAAGGTTGCTTCCTTCAGAGAGAGCAGCACAGGCCAGGGCCCAGACAGGCCGTGCTTGCCCCCTGCAGTCTTTTCTCCACATAGCAACCGGAGCCATTCTTTTGAAACAGATCTTGTCATTCCTCATGTCAGAGCCTGCTAGTGGCTCCCCATATCATCCTCATTAAAAACCATTCATTGCTGTGGTCTACCAAGCCCACTGAAATCTAATCTGACCATGGCTACCTCTCTGATCTCTCTCATCTGGTCACCTGCCGCTCACTGCACTTCAGCCACACTGGTTCCTTTGAGCCCTGGAACATGCTATCTCAGGGCTCTTGTATTTGCTCTTCACATTGCCTGGAACACTCTCCCTAGAAATCCACATTAGCTCCCTCATTTTCTTCAGATCTCAACTATCACCTTAGTGAGGACTTTGCTGACACTTATTTAAAATTGCCATCAGTCCTTGCATTCCAGATGCCCCTTCCCTACTATATCTGACATTTATACTTCACTTATTTCTTTGTTTAATGTCTGCTCTTCCCTCCATGTCAGCTTCATGAAGGCATGGGTTTTTGTTAGATTTTGTTCACTACAGCATCCCCAGACCTAAAACAATGTCTAGCACATGGAAGGTACCCATATACCTGAGGTGGGGCTGAAGTATAACAGTCATGAAATAATTCATCTTTTTCATTTCAGCCCCACTTTGTAGTCTCCAGGGGATATTTCAGACCTCTATTCTGACATCTTTGATTTTAGCTTTCTTTGCGTTCTCTAGGTTGATTGAAGATTGGCTGGGCTGTCAATGTTGAGTATGTCAGAGCCCTGTGGTCTCCATGTTAGAGATCTCTTTCTTGGATGCACGGAGAAGGGTTAAAAACTGTTTTTAAGTAGAAACAACATATTAGAAGAAAAAGAGTCTGTTTTGAAAAAAAAAAAGAAGAAAGAAAGAAAACCTTATCTATAATTTCCTGCTCTCAATGTGGCTCTTATTTTTTTCAAAGTCCTAACTCTCTGATTTTTTTTAATGTTTTTGTTTATTTTTGAGAGAAAGAGAACGAGCTAGGGAGGGGCAGAGAGAGAGAGGGAGACACAGAATCCAAAGCAGGCTCCAGGCTCTGAGCTGTCAGCACAGAGCCCAACGTGGGGCTTGAACTCACGAATGGTGAGATGACAACTTGAGCCGAAGTCGGACGTTTAACCAACTGAGCCACCCAGGCGCCCCCTAACTCTCTTATTTTCATATGGTTGCCATCATCAAGCACTTCATTTTTGCATTTTAGCTGCTTTCACTTAATGTTATGTCATACTTTTGTGGTGGTATAAATATTCTGATCACCATTGTTATTTTTGTGTGTTAAATTCGTATGAATGGACATTCCATTGTTTATTTGGCTTTTTTTCCTAATGATTGGGCATTTCTGGCTCTTTCTACTTTTTGCTACTGCAAGGTGTCACTGCAGTATTGTTGTATTCTTCCTTTAAGTTATTTCCTTAGGATGAATTTCAGGAAAGTTACCAGGTCAGGTTGAGTACTGTGTAATATTTACCACTATCACACTTTACCCCTCCTCTCCAGAATAGCACTTAATAGGAGCTCAGTGAAAGTCTGTTGAATGAATTATGACCTCATACATGCATGACCCATTACATTGTACTCAAATCCACAGAGCTAGCCCTGTCCTTTTACCCAGGCTCCAGATTTATGAGGCTTCAGGCTATTTGCCATTTTGTAGGAAGAACTTGTTTGCCCTTCTCTCCAGCATTTGAGTATTCTTATATCATTGGGGAGTGGGTGGTAGTGACTGGATTGTCAGTCTTATGCCTACTAGAAAAACAATACTTCATTGTGCTATGTCCATCTACTGTTTAGAAGCTCCTCTCTTCAGGCCAACCCATTAGCCCTTGGGGGTGGGGAACCACTTTTTTTAGGCGGATGGAGCCTCTGTTTTCAACATAGTCCCAACTCAGCCTTTGAGTAGCTTCTGACTGGATTCTGGACCTGTCTGGAAGGAGCCTCCTAAAAACAAGCACACTTGAAGGCCAGTTTCCATCCACAGAAACAGGCGCAGTTCAGTTAAGCAGCTGTTTATTGAGCACCTAACTCTGCAGAGCATTGTAGAAACTCTAAGTAAACCAGTACCTAACGCATTTCTAGTCAAGAGCTTGGGGAGTCAGAAATGGGCAGACTCCCCTGAGTTGAGGATCAGTAAAAGCTTCATGGATGAGGTGATGTCTTAAATGGCCTAGAAGAATTCGTTGGATTTCTTTGTTAGGGTAAAAAAGATGTAGAGATAGGTATGGGAATGGAGATGGAGAGTTGAAAGAAGGGTAAAAGAGATAGGAGTGATCATATAGAAGGCCTGGCATGGCAGGGTGAAGACCCAAATGCCATGTGCTAGTTTCTGGAGAATCAGGATTAATGAGCCCCTTCCCCAGGCTGTGTGCCATGTGTTACACTCTCAGATGCTAGCTTATTAAGTCACTGAATTTATCCTCATGGTGTTAGAGCAAATACTTGGTGCCCTGGAAGAGACAAGCGACATGCGCTCAGGGAATCAGAAAAGACTGTTTATTTCGCACCGGTGCCAGCCCAGCAGAGTCACCTCCAAAGCCTGAGCCCTGAACTTTGGCATCGGCCTTCTTTTATGGTTGGGATGGTAGGAGGTTGAGAGACAAAAGAAAAAGGGGAGGGGGCACTTATCAGTGGTGCTCTGCAGGCAGTTGGTGGAGGCAGAAGGCAAGTAAGATCATGGAAGCCAAAAGCATGCAAAGGGAGTATCCAGCCACAGACATCTGACTGGCCCTTTGTATCTTGTTTTTACTAGCTTTTCTTCTCAATGGAGTCACTTTTCTTCTTTAGAATGTTTTCAGTTGTGCTGTTTGGGCCACAAGTGACAACTTAGTCCTCTTCCTGTTAAGACACCACTGTTTGGGTTTTTTTTCAAATCATCAGAGTCCTTTCCTAAGGTGTACCAAATACGTGAGTCATGGATGCCTCTATACTCCAAGAATGGTATTTATATTCTGCTCCCAAACAGCTAAGCAGGGAGGGAAAATAGTGCCTGGTAGGCAAAGGGCCTGGAGTAGCCCCGCCCCATGCTGGGGTTTAAGTGCTGGAAATGGCCTAGGGACCACTCCGAACAAGCCTGAGGGCTTTGAGGAGGTGCCTAGTGCCTGGGTGTTGTTTGTTATTGGAAGACAAATATATGATTCATTTGCCAGGAGTGTGAGGGAATTATTAATCCAGTCTTACTGGCCCTTCTTAACTTTGGTCTTGTTCTCTCTGGCAGGCAGAGGTGGAAGAGACACTGAAGCGACTTCAGAGCCAGAAGGGAGTACAGGGAATCATCGTGGTGAACACAGAAGGTACCCCCTCCCTTTGGCTATGACCTGCACGCAGGCAGACCCCCAGAAAACAGCCCAAATAACAGCCTGACACTGTTTACTAAGCCCCTTCATATATGGGATCTAATTTTTACCCTTTTTAAAACATTTCCAGTGTCCCAGCACTATAGTTGGAATTCCAAAGTTTAAAAAAGTAAAAATTTACTCAGTCCCACTGCCCTAACAGATCATACTTTTTAATGTGCCATGCTTTTTTTTAGCCCTTGTACAGGTATGTCTTCTCTTACTCTTTTGCATGTTTATTCATGAGGTTGTTTTTTGGCTTTTTTCCTTCATGATTTACATGACCAAATTTTTTAACTACCAGTTCAATGTTTATCAGACATCCCCCATTTATATTGTTTCTACTTTTTAAAAAAGTTTTTTATTTATTTTGTGTGTGAGAGACAGAGAAAAAAAACACAAGTTGAGGAGGGGCAGAGAGGGAGAGAGAAAATCCCAAGCAGTCTCTGCACCATCAGCACAGAGATAGATGTGGGGCTCGAACCCACAAAAACTGTGAGATCATGACCTGAGCCGAAATCAAGAGTCGGATGCTCAACCAACTGAGCCATTTAAGTGCCAGGCGCCCCACTACTTTTTTTTTTTTTTTTTTTTTTAAGTAAACTCTACCCATAGTGTGGGGCTCAAACTCATGACCCAGAGATCAAGGGTCACATGCTCTACCGACTGAGCCAGCCAGGCACCCCTGTTTCTGCTTTTTTGCTAGATAATACTCTGGCCTATAGCTTTTCCCTCCTCTTCTATAGCATTTTTTTTTAAACATCCCAAAGAGTACAGTTACTAATTTTCCCATGCTACGATGGACTAACATTTATCACACATTTGTTTCATGCCAGGCCACAGGCTGGTGCTTTATAAACATATTGTTTCATTTGTTCCGTAAGGCAGCCCTGTTGTCTCCATTTTGTAGTGGAGAACATGGAGTCTAGACATTTAATTGATTTGCCTGCCATTACAGAGCCAAGGTTTCATTCCAAGTCTGTCTGAATGTACTTGCATTCTCACACACTGTACTGTGAAGGATCAGAGTAGCTGCTGGTCTGTGGCCCAGGCCATGCCCAGGGTCAGCCCAGCTGGGCTCCCCCGATCAGCGTTTAGTCAACTCTGATTTGTTTGGGACTTCTTGAGAGCCCTGCGTGGATACGTTATCATTCTAGGCCTTGTTTTTACAAAGGGGAGAATTCTCAATAATGCCTACGTAATAGAGCAAAATGAAAGTCATCAAGAATGAAAAAGTGAAAGTGGCATGTCCTCAGTTAGAATATTGTTTTCCAGGGGTGTCTGGGTGGCTCAGTTGGTTAGGTGTCCAACTTCGGCTCAGGTCATGGTCTCGCGATTTGTGGGTTCGAGCCCTACATGAGGCTCTGTGCTGACAGTTCAGAGCCTGGAGCCTGCTTTGGATTCTCTCTCTCTCTCTCTCTCTCTCTCTCTCTCTCAAAAATTAATAAACACTAAAAATTAAAAAAAGAAAATAAAAGAATATTGTTTTCCAGGGTACCTGGGTGGCTCAGTCGGTTGAGCATCTGACTCTTGATTTCGGCTCAGGTCATGATCCCAGGGTTGTGGTATCGAGCCCCGCCTCATGCTCCATGCTGCTCGTGGAGCCTGCTTTGGGGTTCTCTCTCTCCCTCTGCCCCTCTCCCCCACTCACACTCAGGCTTCTGTGTTCTTTTTCTCTAAAATAAAAGTTAAAAAAAAAAAAAAAAAAAGAATGTTGTTTTCCAAGTTGTCAGACCCTGGCCAGCCTAGAACTAGGCAGTACATGCTCTCCAGCTTTGTCAGACTCTATACCCTGCAATCGAAGCAGGCAGCATGGTGGGAGCCCTCAGGACATTGTGGAAGCAGGTGCAGGTCCCAGTTCAAGTTTGCCACTGATCAGCTGGAGGACCTGGCACTCCTCTTCCCCTCTTCAGACCTCAACTGCCATAAGTGGAATGGTTGATCCAGGTAGTTTCTTCTGGGTGTTTCTTACTCTAAGACCTAAAAGACCATTTGTGTATCACCCAGAGAGAGACTTTCTTCTTTCTTGGACTGGACATTTTTTTTAAGTTTACTTATTTTTGCGAAAGAGAGTGAGAGCGAGCATGCACGCTCAGTGGCAGGGCAGAGAGAGGAGACAGAGGATCCAAAGCAGGCTCCATGCTGACAGCAGAGATCCCAATTCAGGGCTCGAACTCACGAACCATGAGATCATGACCTGAGCCAAAGGCAGACACTTAACTGACTGAGCCTCCCAGGTGCCCCTTGGACTGGACATTTTTGACCCCAAATGGGTAGGGAACAGCTCCCGGGGTTGTTCCCCAAATGGGAAGGGAACAGGCCTCCATCAGTATTTGTGAACCACAACCTTCATTCTGACCTTAAAATGGTCTCAAAACTTGAGCTTTTTCATTGGGAAAATAGAGCCTCAACTGCTTACCTTTTGGATACTAATGAGCACTTCTTTTTCATAAACGAATGTGGCAGTATTGCCTAGTGACTAAGAATATAGAACATAGAACCAGACTGCCTAGGTTTGAATCCTGACTCTACTTATCAGATGTGTGATCTTGGGCTAGTCATTTAACCTTTCTGTCCCAGTTTCCTCATCTGTAAAATGTGGATAATTATACTACCTTCCAGGGAAGCTTTTAGAACAGTACCTGATGTATAGTAAATGCCATATAAATGTTAAAATTATCATGTGTATGTATTTATTTATTTTTAATTTGTGTCCCATTCACAGAGCTCCCACTTTAGTCCTCATTTACATTTCACACAGTGCCCCTGCCAGGCAGGGGTATTGCCCATTTTTCATATGAGAAACCCAGAGCTGATGACCTGCCCAAGGTCAGCCAACTGTGAATGGAGATGGTCAGAACTCACTGCTCTATAGAGCCTTTAAGCTTTCTGGAAGCTTCCATTAAGGATGATTAGTTAGGGGGGTGTCTGGGTAGCTCAGTCAGTTGAGCATCTGACTTCAGCTCAGGTCATGATCTCGCCGATCCCAAGTTCGAGCCCCGCGTTGGGCTCTGTGCTGACAGCTCAGAGCCTGGAGCCTGTTTCGGATTCTGTCTCTCTCTCTCTCAAAAATAAACAGTTAAAAAAAAAAAAAAAAAAAAGGATGATTAGTTAGGGATTCCTATTATCCCCTGTAGGGTTTTCCTACCCCCATAATTCAACTCAGGGGCCTCTTGCAGGATGCCTTTCCTGATCACTCCAGTCCAGACTGATTGCTTTTGGCCCTGAACTCATGACACACCCTTATCCTAGTCACTTGCCAAACACCTGCCACTACCTTTTGACTTCTCTGAGTTGGCCATATTTAACTGTTTCACAATAAAAGTGTGAATTTAAGCAAAATTGCCAAGAACTTAAGGAATATTTCATTCCCTTTGTACCTGGTCAGACCACCTGCCATCTTCTGCTGCTACCCACACGGGGCAACATAAAAGACTCAAATGTGTAAGCTTCATGAGGTTAAAAATTTGTCTCTTGTGTTCACTACTGTATCCCCAGCACCTAGAACAATGTTGACATGTAGTTGGTGCTTAATAAATAGTAGTCCCCCCACACACCTTGTCTGTGGTTGGGGGGGGTACATTCCAAAACCCCCAGTGGATGCCTGAAACCGGGATAGTACCCAACCCTATGTACACTGTGGTTTTTTCCTACATGTACACACTTATGATAAAGTTAAATTAGTAAATTAGGCACAGTAAGAGGTTAACAATAACTAATAGTAAACAACTATAACACTATACTGTAATAAAAGGTGAATATGGTCTCTCTCAAAATATCGTATTATACTGTATTCACCCTTCTTGGGATGATGTGAGATGATAAAATTGCCTACGTGATGAAGTGAAGTCAGGTGAATGACATACAGGCATTGTGACATAGTGGTAGGCCACCGTTGACCTGATCAGGAGAATATCTGCTTTCAGACCAGAGTTGATGCAGGTAACCAAAACCATGGAAAGTGATACCGCAGATAAGGTGAGGGGCTACTGCCTCTGTTAAATATTGTTAATGTTCTTTATTGTTGATTGATGAGGCTGGGTTTGGTGGGAATATCTGGTTATACAACTTTGGTCTTGACAGATCTGAGCCCCAGGTTAGAAATCCTGCTCCCTTGTGACCAGCTACTTCTGCAGAGTGCACAGTCCCAATTTGTAAAGGAAGAAGCTTGAAGCAGGCGACCTAATCATTAGGCTATCTTTGAGATGTCCTCAGTTCTGACACTGTCTGAATCTGGACTTAATCTCTTATCCTTATTTGAAATTCTCCCCAGTTTTGGTCCCTGTTCTGCCCCCTCACCACCTCTAATGTTTTCTTTTGTTTTTAAAGTGAGCCATCAAGTAGTTAGTTTCTTGTCTCCTTCATACACCTCTCACTTAGTAGAAATGTGATAAAAATCATGCCGGTATTTGAATTGCTGAAAGAAGCCCTTGAGAGCACTCATTTGTCACCAGCAATAAATGCTTAATGGAGTCTCTTTAAGGACAATGGTGAGTGTAGCAGACCTGGTCCTGACCCCCAGGAAGCTTATAGTCATAATGATCACTTCCATAATGGTGAGGTGTCAAACTCCAAAGAAAACTGTTCCAAAGGAAAATCATGTGGGATGGTAAAATGGGGGCATTGACCACATCTGGGGCTGGGTAGATACACCAGAAAATGGAAACCTGAGGAATCAGTGGGAATCACAAAAGAATGAGGAAGGAAGGAAAGTTCCAGGCAGAGAAACCTGAAAGAAGGTGGCCTTGTGGTATATAAGAAGAGAAGGATAAGAGGTTTGATCATGCAGACTTTGCCAGGCCTTGATACAGGCCCTTCAAGTACCCTGGGTGGGGATGGGATTTATTGTGTGGTGATGTTGATAACAAATCAGCATTTATTACATTCATACTCTCTTTCCTAAATATTCTTAAATGAATTAGCCATATTTAATCCTCACAGCACAAGTATCATTTTACAGATGAAGAAATAGAGGTTTAGGTTAAGTCACATGTCTGAGGCCACATAGCTATGAAGAGACAGAGCCCAGGGTATTTGTCCAGGTCAGAGTTTCTACTCAGTCATCACCGTAGCTGCTCATAGGCCGTCCTCGGGAAAGTCTGCTATGAAGTGAGGTCTCCAGGTGCCTTGGTGGGCACATTGTTGTCATCCAGGATCCAGTAGCAGCTCTAGTGATCTAGTCCTCTTGTCCCTTAGCATATGTGCTGCCGAAGCAAGCACCCTCTCATCCCTTAAAGGCAAGTGATCACTATGGTCTGTCTTCATGATTTCACTTCGCTCAAAGCAGTCTCTCTGACTCAGCTGCCTCTCTTGCCACTATGTCCTCTTCTGCCCAATCTCGTGTTCCTGCTCCCTAAGAAGAAAAGATTGGGCCAGTTTCTTGCCACCTGTGAGAAGGCCTGAGGGTGATTGCCTTTGGTCAGTCTTTAAGCTGGTCACTTGTGGGCCAGATCAGCAGGGTTGTCAGCCCCCAAATCTAGCCACTTACATGTGAGGAGCCACTTGTGCCATATTCCCCACAAGTGCCTGTCAGCTGTGGGCACATAAGGCCTCTTCATTGGAACCTGCTAATATGTCACGGTGATTCACAGATACCTGATGATTTAGTTGTGTCCTGAGGTGGCTCAGGCTGAGCCTGATTCTTCACCTCCATGACAATAGGCACTGTCTAGTAAGAGAGGTCCATTTAATAGTTCATTGCAAGGAAACAATCCTTAAAACAGAAAAGGCTTCGTACACAATGGTGTTCGCTGCTTAGTAATTAAGTAAAAAAATCCAGCCTACGTACCAACAATAGAGGAATGATTAACTCTGTGGAAGGTCCATTTGTGGGCTCTTTGAAAGCAATAGCAATGCTGTTTTACAAGTGTATATGCAGACAGAGAAACAGGCTTAAATTTGAGGGGCACAATCATGTGTATAGACAATGTGTTTACAACTGGGCCCAAAGCCTCCATTGGTGGGAACTGGATCAAAACACTAGAGATGGTAATGTCTTGGCACAAGCTGACCTTTTTCTTCTTCCTACTTTCCAATATTTACCAATTTGTAAGAGCTGCCCTCCTTGTTCAGGTTCTAAATGTTCTGAATGATAGTCTCTCCTTTTATTGCTAGAAGCCAGTCAAGACAGTGCCAGGAAAAGAGGAACCCAGCAGCAGAGCCCACAGGCCTACATTTGAATCCTAGCCCCACTGCTTATCTGCTGTGTGACCGCTCAAAGCTTCTGTTGCTTCATTGGCGAGTGAAGATGGTGATACCACCCCCAGAGTAGTTCTGGGGACTGGCACTGCCATAGTTAAAGTGCTCAGCACTGTGCCTGTCAAGCCCTCAGTAAATAGTGGCATTGATTGTTAACTGTCAGTCCAGTACTCTTGAATTAAGGGTGCAGTGTTGGGAGCTGGGCAGAAAAGGGCTTCAACATCCTGTTCAGTCTCTGCTCTCCCTCAGGCATTCCCATCAAGAGCACCATGGACAATCCCACCACCACACAGTATGCCAACCTCATGCACAACTTCATCTTGAAGGCCCGGAGCACCGTGCGTGAAATCGACCCCCAGAATGACCTCACCTTTCTTCGAATTCGCTCCAAGAAAAATGAAATTATGGTTGCACCAGGTGAGAGGTCTTCCGTATTCCCACTTGGGAGCAGACTGTCACAGCATATTCTGTGCCGCTTATCAGGAAGGCTTGGCACATTGGTGTCTCCACAGGTGCCATGGAAAGGACTGAAGAGTTGAAGGTTCAGAGGTAATATGCCTCACTGCCTGGCCAGTCTCTGGTTGGCATCCCCAACAAATACTTATTCACTGTGACTCTAGACCAGACCCTGTACTAGATTCTAGGACACAGAGGGGAATCGTGATCTCATGAAACATAGAGGAAGGTATGATTAGGTCTTCCCAGAAGAGGGAACATTCGAGCTAAATCTAGAAGGCACAAGAAAGAGTGTAAGCAAGTTGGAGGGGTGGGAAAGCTGTGTTTGAAGGAAAAAGAATTTAGTGATTTAAAATTCAAAGCATAAGGTAAAAATACGTACAGTCATTTTATCCTTGAAAAAAAGTTAAATTGCCCACTTCTAAAGTATAGTCCTAGGATGCCAGGGTGGCTCAGTAGGTTAAGCATCGACTTTGGCTCAGGTCATGATCTCACGGTTCATGAGTTCAAGCCCTGCATCGTGCTCCCTGCTGTCAGCACAGAGCCTGCTTTGGATCCTCTGTCTCCCTCTCTTTCTGCCCCTCCCCCTCTCTTGCTCGCTCTTTCTCAAAAATAAACATTAAATAAAGTCAGTCCATCCGTCAGTCCTGTCTCTCTGGGCCCTGTATGGTCAGCTTTTCCTCCAGCATTGGAACAGATTGCTGCTTTTGTTTCTCATGCAGTGCTTGGTCTGCATTTAGGAGCTGTGCGTACAAACAGTACCTGTGCCTTGAGGATCATTTGCACATGATGAGATGCTCCTCCTGGGAGAAGCCCACAAGGCCTGGGACCGCAGGAGGGAATATCAGGGCCACCTGTCCTGGCCTACATCACCTCACTCACATTTACAGACTGGGGTGGTAGACAGATTGATTTTCCAGAACTATTTTTATATTGTTTCTTCTCTCCCTCCCTCTGTCTTTTTTGGGTGAGCCACATAGTTGTGAGTGTGCAGGAGTTAGGTGTGCACGTGATGATGCTTGTATAGCTCATCTAGGCCATCAGTATATGTGTAGGAAGAAAGAGAGGTAGGACATTTGGTCAAGAGGTGTCAAACACCAAAATCAGCTGTGTGGACTTGACCCTGTGAGAGTTCTAAAGGCAAGAAGGTGGTATGATTGTGACTGGGTTCTAGATGAAAGAGGGAAATAGGGAGGCTAGGGATGCTGAAGGTCCTTGGGCTTGGCTTGGCAACACAGGTGGCAGGGAGGCTGGCTGCAGAATTCTGGAGTAACTTGATGTGGGGTCAGCCACCCAAGTGGCAGAGCAATGTTGGTTCTGTTCCCAAGCCTGTTCTGGCCCAGTTCTGCTACTTGAAAGGATACAAAGGAGAGAACCATTGACCGAGTCACAGGGGCCCACAGTCTCCCTGGGACACTCCCTAGAGGGGTGGGGACAGAGCTGGTTGATAACAGAGAACATAAGATCACTTCAGTGGCATTTATTCCAAAAACATGCCATACACTGTGTATCAGTTTAATCAGTGTCTAATGCATCACTTGCCAACCTATTATGATGCTCTGGTTCTGTGAGGAAAACCAGATTGCAGCAGACAGAAGCTATTTCCCCTTGAGTGTGACTTTACATCAACCAAAGTCTGAACCCCGATTTCCACATCTGTAAAGCATCAAGTAGAGTATTATACTGCTCTCGTCCCCTGAGACACCCCATTGATTGAGGGGTCGGCTTTGGGTGAGGCAGAAAGGCTCAGAAATATTTGAACTCAGATCCGTCCCAAGATTTCATGTTGTATGGCTACACAAACCTCCACATCCCTAAAAGTTAGGCTAGGAATGGTCTCTGTTGACCCTGTGTGTCAGAGGAGACTTTGTGCCCACATGAGGGCACACGTTGTGAGGCAAAGACAAATGATGTGGTTTCCAAATTTGATTCTCCATGGACAATTTCTCTTGACTTAAAGCTTCTGAGAATGTCTCCTCTGGACCCACAGAGTCATCTGGAAGCTCCTGACTGTCCATTCTCAGCTTGGCTGCAAAGGCATCTTCAACTTGCCCTTAAGGACCCAAAGGCATTCAGAGTTAACGGGTGTAGTTGCTACTTGAGTCCAGGGTTGGCAACTCCCACATTAGAGGTTCTTCTTGGGGTTCACAGGCCCAGAAGCCTCTCAGCCCTGTCAGTGGAGGTGAGGATGGAGTGGCTGGACCCTTCCTAAGCGACACACAGAAGCCTGCAGGGAGGATGCGCACACCCTCTCACTCTCACTTGCTCGCTCACTCTGTCTGACACTCACACTCTGACAGTGCCTCACATTCCTTTATCCTGGAGAGGTGTGTGACTTCTTGAGGTTGCCTTAAACACAGTGAAAGTTCCTTCTGAACACCCTCACCACCTCTCCAGCCGTCCTGCTGCTACCAGTGCTCCATCTTGCCTTTTCATTTAGCCAACCAGCCTGCTTATCTGTATTTTAAGTCTGTCTCCCCGCCTACACAGTTCCAAGAGGACAGAGATTTGTAAGCACATAGTATACATTTAACACATATTTGATTAATAAATACATGAATGACTCCCTAGATCTCCCTCCATTGTTGACATCCCACTGTGGGAGTAAGAGGTGGGGTCACCAGTGGGGGATGAGGGTCAGGAATGTCTGTGGGACATGGTCTTTAGGATGAAAACCAATGATTTGATACCTTGACACACCCACTTTGATATGGCAAAAATACGTGGGGGGGAGGGCAGGGCAGGAGCCTCTAAAGCATTAGGGCCAGATTGCCTTAGGATTTCCGCAGAGCACAAGCCCCACAGGGACAGCCCCCAGCCTAGAACAGGCCTAGTTGCCGCATGTTTGAGGTGGGTCCTTCTGAGACTGTAATTAGCACCCCACCCCACACCTTGGGAACAACTTAGAGGAGCACTGCCCAGGAAGGAAGTCCACTATCCCCTTCTTCCACCTCATCTTTCTCGTTGATCAGACTGAGAAGCTGCCTCCCAGACCACAAATAGCAGAGATAGTTGCAGACCGTCTGGCCCTCCATATGTGTACCAAATTTCATCCCATCCTGGCCAAGAATAGCCCATGTGAAAAGACTAAAAAAACAGACTTTGGTTTTCATTTATTAACCTCACTAATATAAAGCCAAGTTAATGCAGCATAATCAAGCTTTAACACTCTGCTTCCCACAAAGCTCTTATAGTGATAGTATTGAATTTAGAGTTTGATTATTTGGAAAAAAGACTCTAGTATTGCTAATTGTGTCTCTTTCTCTTGGTGACTTGTTAATTATTTCTGTTTATATTTTAAGTGATTTAACTTATACAGATTACTTAGACATGAAATTATTAATCTTGTAAAATCTGTTTCCTCCTATCTGCAACAGTCTGTTGTCATGGAAAGAAGCAAACTTTAGGCTTGAATCAGCACACACAAAGCAAACAAGGCCAAGGTCCTGCCATTTCTCCCTTGTTCATTCAGCAGAGGGCAGATCAGAAGTGTTCAGTGTTATCTGGGTCAAACCCAGCTAGCTACCTAGCTACCCAGCTCTGCATTGTTGCCTTGGCTTGGGCAAGTCATTTCACTCTCTGAGCCTCAATGAAATGGAAAACACTAGTATCTGTCTCACAGAGTGAATTACTGAGGTACCATATGAGAAGGGGTTGGCCCGGGGCTAGGCACATGGAAGCCTTAGTAAATGTTTGTGGTTTGGTTAAGTGGGCAATGTTGAAACACCCTGCTTCTCCAATTTTTGTTTCTATGATATGAAGAGCAGTCAGGCTCACCCCTGAGAGCTTGGACTAGCTGTGATTTCATGTGGACATTCTTCCTTGCCGGGCTGGATCCCCAGAACTAGAATTGAGATACCTTTGGCTCCATTTGACCTGGTGCCCTTGAAATTTTCCTCATCCAGAAGACTCTTGAAGGCCAGCAGCTGAGCTTGTGACAGAACTGACATTAACCCAAAACCAGTAGGGTTGAGTTTGGAATTCCATTTTTGACACTAACTAGCTGGGTATTCTTAAACCAGTGGTTGTCCCAGAACTTGCGGCATCAGCATCACCTGGGAACTTGTTAAAAATGCAAATTATTTTAACCATCCTGTAATTAAAATTAAAAACCTAATTAAAATTAAAAACCTAATTAAAAATGCAAATTCTTGGGCTCCACTCCAGATCTACTGAATCCAAAGGGCTAGGGATGGGGCCCAGCCCTGCCAGTGATTCAGATGCCCTTTCTTTTGAGAACCACTGCCATAAGCAATTCATTTAAAGTCTTTGAACCTGAGTTTTCCTACCCAGAAAACAGAGGTGATAATCCTACCTCCCTGTCAGTACTGTGAAGATTAGAAAAGAGAATACACTGCAAGGCCCTGCTGCCAGGTAGGAGGAGGGGCTTGCTCTCCAGCAGCCACACCTACCGGAGCCCTACCCCTACCCTCAGGGAAACTTGCAAGTTCATCTTCTGTTTTCCCAGCAGTTGGAAGTAGCCTGAGCATTGATGCTTTTTATTGTTCCCCTCCCCTTTTATGGTTGGTGATTGGATGATTTCCTTTCTAGTGTGTTTTCTCCCATTTTACATTTAGTGACTTATTTTTTCATTTTTCTCTTTTGCAGATAAAGACTATTTCCTGATTGTGATTCAGAATCCAACTGAATAAGCCACTCTCTTGGCTCCGTGCATCATTCCTTAATTTAATAGCCCCCAAGAATAATAATGTTAAGCATGTCAACCAACTGGCAGGTGGAAATCACCTTCGAGCCTACTTAGACCAGTCCAGTGACCAAAGTCATCAAAGTCGTCCCTCTGCTGGCCAGTCACCCTTGAGTTCTTGGGTGGGCCTTCTTTCCTCATCTCCAGATTTTGGAGCAAGAGCTTTGAGCAGTCCACACCCTGCTTCCTTCTGACCTTCAGCTCACTTTGTCACCCTTGGAAAAGGCTGTTTTTCTTTAACTAAAAATAACTGAAATGCTTACCCTGCTGTGTGTCTTTAAACACTGGGTTGAAAAGGCCTCTCTGCCTCTCTCTTCCTGTGTAATCACGTGGTCTAATTGCTGAGCCCCAGTGCTGCCTCTAGCCTCGATGGCAGATTGTGCCCATGGTTCAGAGAGACCTGCTCCTTACTGCACCTGTGGCCACACATGCTGAACTGAGTCTTGTTTATAACTGGTACCCTGGTTTCTGGGCCTCTTGTCCTTAGCCATCCCTCTCAACATTTCCCACTGCCACCAATGTTTTAAAAGATTATTTTTTTCTACTATACTGGGGATAGGAAAGGAGTGATATTTGTTGAGTACCCAGAATGCACCAGGTATGTTACATACCTTGGCTTATATCATCCTCACAAAACGCTACAGACAGTGTGAAAGCCATATTAAAGATGAGGAAATTGGGGTCTAGAGAATGACTTGCCTTAGGTCTCACAACTGTGACAGAGTCTCAGACTCCAGAAACTGTTTTTTCTGCACCTTCTTCCCAGAAATCCCCACTGGTCCTGTTTACCTGAGTGACCACATCCTGGGTAGATGTGTGCCTTCCCTCAGACTCGTGTGTGGGTCCCAGAACATGCCTGCTACTCTGTGAGGCTCTGGGCCCCATCATCCAGTAGCACTCTGGGATTTTTCCCCCCAGAAACCACATGTATTTATTTTTTATTAGGTTTTTCTTTTTGTCTTTTTTGTTACCTTGGAAACAAGAGGGAAAAGATTGATAACTGTGTAGTATAAACTTTGAAATCCCCCTTCATTGTCCTTCATTCACCAAAAGTAACCTTTGTCTACAGTGGGTTCTTCCATCTAGCAAAAATATCTCTCTGAATTTTCCAGTGAAGTTTCCTTAATGGTGTCAGGGGAGTAAAAGAGGTACCCTTGGGAGCCCAGGGGTGTAGTTCATAAGGGTTCAGCAAAATTTCTTCAGACACTCCCTTTTTAGTGAAAGATAACAGGGATTTTCCACTCCATAATATATCCATATTTGTCTTAATACAGCAGTAATCCTTTCAGATAGTTTTCCCCAAATCTCCAAGGAAAACTGATTTTCTAGGAAACCACCGCATGTTTGCCCTGTCCCTGTGGACTCAGGAAGAACACCTGAGGAGAGGGTGATTATAGGACCAGAGCAAAATGACCTTGGATCAGTATTGATTGATTTAAAGAAAGTGAGGTATAGTCACTGGTATCTTCTCTTTGTTCTCAGGCTTTTTTAGGCTGGAATTTAAGTCTAAGTTTCCTGTGTCCTGGCTTGAGTTTCTCCAAAAAGGATAATGGGGAAGACGGTCTGGTCAACTTAGATTATCCAGTGGCACAGTCTGATTTCTAGAAGAGGGAAGGGGCCCTGTCCCTAGGGAAGGAGGTGGTCTGGCTCCAGAGCAGGTCTTGAAGACCTCCTCCTCCTTTCTTCCCTTAGTCCTTCTCACACACCCTCTTGTTTGCCTTAAAGGATCCCCCAAGATCCTAAGGAAGGTTTAGGCTCAGTCTGGCTTTAGGGAAAACAAGATGACTCATGAACATAAAGATACTCTGCCTCTGAGTCCCCTCGGCAATGGGATTTCTTTACACATGGGAAGCCTGCATTGGATGCACTCCAGTTTGTGATAACAATGTGTAGAACTCCCTGAACTCATCT
Source organism: Panthera leo (assembly GCF_018350215.1). Lineage (NCBI taxonomy): Eukaryota > Metazoa > Chordata > Mammalia > Carnivora > Felidae > Panthera > Panthera leo. The sequence continues at coordinate 24,492,505 of NC_056681.1, read as the reverse complement.
TAAGATGTAAAAACTCTGATTTTTAATTAAAAATTTAAATGATGGTGGGGGCGCCTGGGTGGCTCAGTCGGTTAAGCATCTGACTCGGTTTCAGCTCAGGTCATGATCTCATGGTTCATGGTTTTGAGCCCCTCGTCAGGCTCTGCACTGATGGTAAGGAGCCTACTTGGGATTCTCTCTCCCTCTCTCCCTCCCCCTCCCTCACCCATGCTAAATAAATAAACAAACTTAAGGAAAAAAAATTTTTTTTAAATGATGGTAGAACATATGTAAATAGCCTGGAGTTTCTGTACTTAAAGTAGCAAGTGTATGGGAATATAATACCTACTAAGGTTGGAAACTGACAACTACCCTGGGTGTGGAGGGAAGAACATCACTTCTGGGTTTCAGAAGTACATTGGCCAGTATAATATATGGATGTGCCCACTGCTAGCATTATGATTTTCAAAGATACAGAGAAGTTGAAATAATTATATACCTCCATTTAATTCTACAATTAACATTCTGCTACATTTCTATTATAACTACCCATTCCTTTATTCATCCTATTTTTTGATGCATTTCAAAGGACAGCGGCAGACAGTACACACTCCTAAACACTTCAACGTGTGTGCCAGTAACCAGTTTACCTTTTCTGGAGGGGGGGTAAGATTTACTTACAGTAAACGGCATATGACAAGGGCTTACACCAGCCAGCTGAGCCCCCTATTCGAGATCACCTCACCCTGAATGCTGTCCTGCTTCCCAGCCAGTCTCCACCCCTACTCCCCAGAGGCAACCCCTGTTCAGACTCCTTCAGGTATGATCTTCACGCTCCAAGGTGCAGCTCCATCCATCATTCAACCATCCACCTCAGCACTTGGCACTGTGCCTGGAAATTCTGATGTTCCTCTGTGAGCCGGTATTGCCTTTCTCCAAAAATGTGTTTTTAAAGCACTGCAGGAATTACAGGCTTTCTCCTGTTAACGTATGTTGGACTCAAACCAACTACTTTTGTACATTTCTTCACTGAGAATCCCAAACCATCTTTCCACACCAAATTCAGTTTCCGGTGAATTACCAGGGGGTGAAAAGAGAAATGCAGATCTCATAAATTCAATCATTACGGCAGGTAGAAATCATGAAGTTGCCAAACATGTCAAATCAGTAGAGCCACAATCCAGTGTCCATGAACTTAAACTGATCAATCATATTCAACTGAGAAGGAAAGTAACACCAAACACAAAGTGCTAGTTTGTTCAACTGTTGTGTTAAACAAGCTCAGTTGGATCAAAAGGCAACTTTATTATGGTCTCCCACTGTCTTTACATTGATTCTCTGGGGCTTGTGCTTCCCTTGCCCCTGGATGGGATGTCAGGCAAGTCTCGAGGCTTCTCCTCATTCCCAGGGCCTTGAAGGCCCACTGGAGATGATGTGCCCAGTCTGGTGTGACGACAAAATTTTGAACCGAATATGGAGATGGAGACTGCCCCTCACCTACCAGGTGCTTGACCCTGTTTCCCCACTTGATGCTGTCCCCTCTTTGGCCCCATGTTGCCATAAGGAGAGTGAGATGGAAAGTGTGTACTTTACCAGGACTGTTGTGAACGAGTTCTGGCTCTCTAAGCCTGGCGTGTGTTTAAAGCTGAAATTTGTCCTTCTGGCTCATCTGTCGTTAGTTTTCAAGACCTGTCTTGTCCTACCTGCCACTCCCTTACTTTGGACGATGCGCTCTCCCTGGCTGGCCCCTCATAACTGTGCTTTTGGCCTCTGGTTCTCAGGATCCCCTCTACACACTTTCCATCTGTCGACTCAAGATGAAGCAGAAGCTTCCACCTCTTTTACAGGCAGAAGTCTGGACTCACTTTGGGGCCCCTTGTTTTGCAGTCCTGCACTGGTCCTGCTCCTCTCCTCAGCATAGGCCACTATTGCCTTGGGGCTTCAGCAGAAACAGATGAAAATTATTAGACTTTAACTTCCTAGTTCACAAGAAATATGTTATTAAAAACTTGTCTAAAAGGCAAGAAGAAATAGGAATTTCATGATTTTTTAAAACCTCTGGATTTCAAATACTTTTTTTGTCCTACAAGACTTGTTTGGTTTTCATGTATTATTAGGTTTTCAAATATATTTAGAGAAAACATTATAGACAAAGTAGCATATTGCCTGGAATTTGTTCTTATTTTACAATCTTCCTTTACAAAGCAGTACTTTGTTCATTCATTCAGCAGTTATTTAGTGGTGCCTACTATGCGCCAGGCCCGTCTAGACGTAAAGGAATAGTAACAGCTTATTTCTAGTGGAGATGAGACAACAGTTAAAAAAAATAAAACAAAATTGTGTTTGGGATCCATCTTTGGATCAATTAAAGCGTAATCCCTGAACATCATTAGTTTGTAAAAGCTTCCCAGGTTTTTTGACATGCACCTAGAGTGGAAAAACACCGACCTATACAGCCTTACACATACATACCAGGGTTGTGAGTTCAAGAGGCTATAACAATATCCAGAGACAAGGAAAAACTCTTGAAAGATTAAAAATATGAGGGGAATAATTTCAACAGAAGAGTTGCAAGATAAAGTTGAGGAAATCTCCCTAAAAGTGGAAAAAAGGAAGAGAAAATGGAAAAGTTAAGAAAATTAAGGGATTGGTCTGGGATATTCAACATCTGATTAACAGTTCCAGAAAGAGAAAACAGAGGGTTGAAAATACCAGCAAGAGACTGTAAGAAAAGTTTCCAAGACTAAGGACCTAAGTTTCCAGATCAAAAGATCTGAATGTCCAGAGTAATTAATTTTATTTTTTTTTAATTTTTTTAATTTATTTTTTATTTTTTCATAGTGATTTTATTTTTTAAATTTTTTTTAACGTTTATTTATTTTTGAGACAGAGAGAGACAGAGCATGAACGGGGGAGGATCAGAGAGAGGGAGACACAGAATCAGAAGCAGGCTTCAGGCTCTGAGCCATCAGCCCAGAGCCCGACGTGGGGCTCGAACTCACGGACCGAACTCACGGACAGTGAGATCGTGACCCGAGCTGAAGTTGGACGCTTAACCGACTGAGCCACCCAGGCGCCCCCAGAGTAATTAATTTTAAAAAGACCCACGCCAGGCCCCATCATCATGAGATCTCAGAACATTTTGGACAGACACAATCCAGAGAGAGAAGAAACCATGTACGAAGGATTAGAAATTACAACAGCATTGGACCCATAGCATCACTAGAAACAAAGAGAGTGCAGCAATGCCTTTAAAATTTTGCTTAAAAAAATTGTTTACAACCTAAAGTCCTATTCCAGCCAAACTATTAGTTAAGTGTGAGAGTAAGGTAAATATTTTCTGACATATAAGGTCACATATTTTTCCACCACGCACCCTTCCTCAGGAAGCTATGGAAGAATATACATCAAAACAAGGGCATGGAGCAAAGAAAGTAAGACATGGGGTTCGGGCAACTTGAGACTCCAACACAAGAAAGACAAAAGGGATATCTCAGGATAATGGTGAAGGGCCTGGGGCAGTAAACCTAGAGAGAAGTCCTAAACAGGAGAAGGATGTTTCCAAAAAGAAAAGAACTGCTAGAGTATTATATGTATTTGAATGGATTCAGAGAGATTTTTAGTTGTGCAAAAAAATTTAGGGATAATTTAATATTGGGGCACGAAAAACAAAATGAAAACTTAAGCCCAAACCCCAGAAAATAAAAAAATTGTACAATAAAAAGCAAATCTAGGACATATCGTGTGGCTCAGCTATGCATAGTTTTGTAGGCAAAATACAATACACCCTAAATGGTGCTATAGCTGCTGGACGTTGGGAAGGGTGAGGGAGGCAAGAGTCAAATCCCCTTCTGTGGTAAGAACTACAGAAATAACAGGACAACTATAGTGTTTAGAAACATGAAGGCAGGGGCACCCAGGTGGCTCAGTCGGCTGAACATCCAACTTTGGCTCAGATCATGATTTCATGGTTCATGAGTTCATGTGGTCCAGGATGGAATGGTGGCTCCACAAAGTCATCAGGGACCCAGGCTCTTGAAACTTTCTGCCCCACCATTCCCAGGGTGTAGCCCTTGTCCTTATGATCCAAGATTAGCTACTAGAGCCCCAGCTGTCACAAGTTTCAGGCACCTGATGGAGGGCGGGGCTGCAGAAGGATGTCCTCTTTCCCTTTAAGGAGATTTCCCACAAGTCCCATCGAGCACTTTCCACTTTTTTTCCCCCCTCAGAGCAGCCTGTGCCTTTATAACAGCTAAGCAGGCTACTTGAGGGGGATGAACTCGCCCAGGTGGCGACTGAGCATCTCAGACTTGATTTCCACCCGGTTGAAGGTCTTGCTGTTTTCGACACCCACCGTGTCCTGTAGGATGATCTTGTCCCATAACACTTATGTTTTACTGACAAAAGTGTAGTCGTCTTGCCACTTTTAGCTGGAGTGGAAGCTGGGAAATCAAGCTGGGTGCATGGCTGCCCTAAGAGACATTCAGGGTTCTGTTCCACGGGGGGAGAGCACAATTGTTGCTGAAGGTAACAACAGTCTCCACCACAGAAGGCAAGAGAAGAAAGAATTTCAAGGAGAAAGTGGTCATAGCAGGTGGGCTGTGAAGGAAGAAGTTGGGTGGGAGATGGAGGGGGTTGCGAGTTATCAGAACGTGACTGTTTGCTGGTGAGAGACGAGGGGCCTCCTGGAGGAGCAAACAAGGGGAAGGGTGGCCCGGGGCACAGAGTGAAGGGCTGGCTGAGGCTAGAGCAGGGCCCGCTGGTCCACTGCACCTGAGGGAAGGCGGGGTGAGGGCCCAGAGGACGACGAGGGAAGGCGAGCCGGAGCTGCCCGGAGAGGAGGACTGGAGCTTGCCAGGTAAGTGACTCGGGATGGGTGGGCAGGGCCCAGCTGAGCTGTGTTGCAATCAGCAATTTTGCATCATATTTGCAGCCAGGGGCGCAGCTGCGTAACAAGCTGTCAGCTGGCTTTAACCAGGACTGGGATGTTCCCAGGTTAATTCAGCAGAATGAGGGAGTTCTGCACTTTGGGAAGAATTGTGGTGGGCTGTGGAATGTGTGCTGGGCAAGAGGAAGTGGAGACAGGTAGGGACTGGCAACCGAAGAGGGCGAAGCAGAAACCTTGTCTTGTTAGAAGGGTGGTGGTGAAGTGTGGTCTAGGCTGAGACCTGGGAAGTGGGAGGCAAAGCTGGCCTGGTGGAGTGACAGAGGGAGGGTTGGGAGAGGACAGATGGGTCTGAGAGCGACTTGGGGTGGACCTGAGAGGACTCAGACAGTGACTGGATCGGTAGCAAAGGGGAGAGCCCAGCTGAAGCCTGGGTCAGGCTGGAGTGATGGGACGTGAGGGGAGAAGCTGGAGCTGCAGGTATTAGGGAAGATGGGGCTTCACTTGCACGTGTTGAGTTTGAGAAGCCTAAACATTCTGAGGCAAACTGTTCAGGAGGCAGGACTCAGACCTGAGGCTGACGTTGAAGGCACTGATGGATGTGAACGGGCCGAGCAGGCTGAGGAGAGCTGGGGCCCATGGCAGGATGAGATCTCTTAGGCACAGCCAGAGGCTGGAAAGGCCAAGGGGAGGCAACCTCGCCAGGTGACTGGCCAGCTCTGAGGGCCAGGGTCTAGGAGGGCAGGGACCGTGAGGACATAGGAGGGAGGGTAAGAGGGTAGCAACCTGGGCCTTGTCATTCAGGGAGGCGGGTGGTTAGGGGTGAGCATGCCCCTGGTTAGAGGGAAAGGAGGGAACAGAGGGAGTGAGGCCCCATATGGGCAGTGGGTTTGATGGTCATGGCCTATACTTCTCAGTGAAGCCAGAGAGACTTTGAAGAGCGAGGGTGGGGTGCCCCAGCCAGAGGCTAGGGGACCCCTGGGAAGATTTCAGTCCTTCCAGTCTTTGGGAAAATTCCAATTGGAGTCTATAAACAGGAACAACCAATCCTTACTCAGAGATAATGACCCTGACTCAGACTGCATTCCTCCTGGGTCCTCCCAAAGTGAGGCCCATTTTACAAGTGAGCTCATTGCCTTAAATAAGATGGGTGCTGAATGAAGTTCCAGGCCCTGTTCCCCCAGAACTCCATGCCCTCCTGGTCATTCACTGATGCTGATCCTTGACCTCAGAGGTAGGTTCTGTTACTGGCTCCAGGGGGAAAGAATTTGTTCAAAGGTATCCAGTAAGTAGTAAAGCTACTTTAAAATTTTTTATAATATTTATTTATTTTTGAGAGAGAGACAGACTGCGAGCAGGGGAGGGGCAGAGAGAGAGGAAGACACAGAATCCGAAGCAGCTCCAGGCTCTGAGCTGTCAGCACAGAGCCCGATGCAGGGCTCGAACTTGGGATCGGCGGGATCATGACCTGAGCCGAAGTCGGACATTTAACCAACCGAGCCACCCAGGCACCCCATTAGTAAAGCTACTTTGGACCCAACATCTGTCTGCCACTGTGTAAGGGAGCAGACAGAGGCTCCGAGAAGGAACCTGCCGTGGTCACACAGCAATTGGTGGCCATTCAGGCAGGGTTGCTCCACTTTGATGTGATGGGCCAGTCAAGGCCAGTTCTCTGCCTTTTCTGAGGCCTATGAGTCCTAGTCAGAAGAGGGGAGACAGACCCTCAGATGGGCAGTCCACACATTCCAGAGAAATGACACTGTGAAGGTCCAGAGGACAGGTCCTCATCCAGCAAATATTTACTGAGCACCTGCCATGTGCCACACTCTATCTAGGTGCTGGGATAGAGAAATAAAATAATTTTTATAACAATTATATATCATATTAAATTTAAACCCACAATTAGATCCCACTGCATACCCACCAGAGTGGCTAAAATTAAAATTTGGCATCACCAAATACTGGCAAGGATACAGAGCTACAGGAGCTCCCACACACAGATGTGTGTACAGCGTTGACAGGAATCTAAAATGGAACCACTACTTTAGAAAAAGATCCAGGGTGTCTGGGTGGCTCAGTCAGTTAAGCACCCGACCTAATTTCAGCTCCGGTCATGATCTCACAGTTTGTGAGTTCAAGCCCCACATCAGGCTCCTCACACTGACAGTGCGGAGCCTGCTTGGGATTCTTGCTCTCTGCCTCTCTCTTTGCCCCTCCTGCACACACACTCTCTCTCAAAATAACTAAACTTAAAGGAGAAAAAAAATCAGTAATTTCTTCTAAAACCAAACACACATCTACTCTATAAGCCAGCAATTCCACTCCTAGGTATTTGTCCAAGTGAAATAAAATGAGTGTGTCCACACAAAGACTGTTACAGGAATATTCATGGCATCTTTATTTACAATCGCCAAAACCTGGACCACCCAGGTGTCCATCAGTAGAAGAATGGCTAACCAAACTGTGGTTCACCCATCCAATGGAAGCTCTCTACAATATAAAGAAATGGTCTACTGATATCTGCAAGAACGTGAACTTCAAAATGCTTATACTGAAGTAAAGAAGCCAGAAACAAAAGCATGTACTGTGTGTGGTTCTATTTATATGACGTTCTAGATGAGCTCATATTAATCTATGGTGAAAATCTCAGAATGGTGGTTGCCTCTGGAGGTGAGGGTGGATATGGACTGAGAAGGGGCAAGAGGGAACTTTCTAAAGAGGTGATGGTAGTGTTCTGTATCTTGGTAGGAGTTTGGATTACACAGGTGTGTGTACTTGTGAAAATTCATCAGACACACGCTTAACATCTATGCTTAGTTATATGTAAATTTTATCCCTGTAAAAAAATTAAAAACAAATATTGATATGGATATAAAGGGTTTGAGGATAAAGTGAATTGATGTCTGCAACTTACTGTTTTTTTTTTCCTCTTTTTATTGAGACATAATTGACATATAACATGTTAGTTTTGGGTGTACAACATAATGATTCAATATTTGTATATATTGTGAAATGATCGCCGCAATAAGTCTGATTAAAAACCATCAGCATACATAGTTACAAAATTTTTTCTCTTTTAAGATCTACTCTTTAGCAACATTTAAATATATACTACAACATTACTAATCATAGTCACCATGCTGTACATTACATCCCCTTGACTTATTTATAACTGAAACTTTGTGATTTTTAACCCCTTTCACTCATTTTGCCCCACCCCACTCTCTAGCCTATGGCAACCATCAATCTGTTCTCTGTATCTCTGAGCTTGTTTGTTTTTTAGATTCCACATATCAGTGAGATCATGGCCCATCCATGTTGTCACAAATGGCAAGATTCCATTCTTTATGGACTAATAATATTCCATATCGTGTGTGTGTGCATGCACATGTGTGTGTGTGACATTTTCTTTATCCATTCATTTACCAGTGGTCACTTAGATTGTTTCCATATCTTGGCTATTGTAAATAATGCTGCAATAAACATAGGGGTACATATATCTTTTCTAGAGATTTCGTTTCCTTCAAATAAATATTCAGAGGTGGAATTGCTAGATTTCTATCTTTAATTTTTGGAGGAACCTCCATACTGTTTTCCACAGCAGCAGAACAAATTCACATTACCACTGTTAGTGGGTTCCCTTTTCTCCACATCCTTGTCAATACTTGTTATTTCTTGTCATGCTGGTGATAGATAGCCAGGTGTGAGGTGATATCTCATTGTGGTTTTGATTTATATTTCCCTGATGATTAGTAATGTTGAGCATCTTTTCATTTGTCTGTTGGCCATCTGTACATCTTCTATCTTCTATGGAAAAATGTCTGTTCAGGTCTTCTAATGATTTTTTAATCAGATTGGTTGGGTTTTTTTGTTTGTTTGTTTTGTTTGCTATTGAGTTGTAGGAGTTCTTTATATACTTTGGATATTAACCCCTTATCAAATATATGACTTGCAAATATTTTAATTCATTGTCTTTTCATCGTGCCGGTGGTTTCCTTTGTTGTGCAGAAGCTTTTTAGTTCAATGTGGTCCCACTTGTTTGTTTTTACTGTTGTTGTCTTTGCTTTTGGTATCAAATCCCCAAATCATCACCAACACCAATGTCAAGGAGCTTACCACATATGCTTTCTTATAGGAGTTTTATGGTTTCAGGTCTTGCATTCAGTCTTCAATCCATTTTGAATTAGTTTTCATTATGGTATAAGTCATGGTCCAGTTTCCCCAAAATCATTTACTGAAGAGACTGTCCTTTCTGCCACTGTGTATTCTTGGCTTCTTGATTATAAATTAATTGATTATATATGCATGGGTTTATTTCTGGGATCTCTATTCTCCACTGATTTTTTTTTAAGTTTATTTATTCTGAGAGAGCAAGCACGTGCATGGGAGGGCAGAGAGAGAGAGTGGGAGAGAGAATCTCAAGTAGGCTCCACACTGGCAGTGTGGAGCCCAATGCAGGGCTTGAACCCACTGAGCCACCCAGGCACCCATGATCTTTGTGTTTTTATGCTAATGCCATACTATTTTGATTACTATAACTTTGTGATATAGTTTGCCTCCAGCTTTGTTCTTTCTCAAGGCTGCTTTGGCTTTTCCAGATAATTTGTGGTGCCATACAAATTTTAGGATCATTTGTTCTATTTCTGTGAAAAATGCCATTGGAATTTTAATAGGGATTGCATTGAATCTGTAGATTGCTTTGGGTATAGAGACATTTTAACAATATTAATTCTTCCAGTTCATGAGTACAGAATATCCATTTATTCGTGTCTTCAATTTCTTTCATCAATGTCTTACGGTTTTAGTATACAAGACTTTCCCCTCCTTTGTTAAATGTATTCCTAGGTATCTTATTCATTTTGATGCAATTTTTTTTTTTTTTTTTTTTTTTTTTTTTTTTTTTTTAGAGAGTAGGGCAGGGGCAGAGGGAGAGAGAGAATCTCAAGCAGGCTCCATGATATCAGGGCACAGCCTAATTTGGGGCTCGATCCCATGACCTTGATTATGACCTGAGCCGAAATCAAGAGTCAGATTCAACCAACTAAGCCACACATGTGCCCCTTATTTTTTATTTTTATTTTTTTAGAGAGTGCAGGGGAGTGATGCAATTTTAAATGGTATTTTAATTGCTTTTTTAAAATAATTTTTTAAGCTCATTTATTTATTTTTGAGAGAGAGAGAGAGTGAGTGGGGGAGCAGCAGAGAGAGAATCCCCATTGTCAGCACAGAGCCCAATGTGGGGCTCAAGCCCACAAAACTGTGAGATCATGACCTGAGCTGAAACCGAGTGAGACACTTAACCAACTGAGCCACCCAGGCGTCCCTTAATTTCTCTTTCTGATAGTTCATTATTAGCATATAGAAACACAACAGATTTGGGGCACCTGGGTGCCTCAGTCAGTTTAGTGTGCCACTATCTTGATCTCAATTCAGGTCTTAATCTCAGCTCAGGTCTTGATCTCAAGGTCATGAATTCAAGCCCTGTGTTGGGCCCCACACTGGGCATGGAGCCTACTTAAAAAAAAACAAAACAAAACAAAAAAAAACAGGGTGCTCAGGTGGCTCAGTCAGTTAAGCATCAGACCCTTGACTTTGGCTCACATCATGATCTCAAGGTTCGTGAGATTGAGCCCTGCATCAGAATCTGCGCTGAGTGTGGAGCCTGCTTGGGATTCTCCCTCTCTCTGTCCCTCCCCTGCTTGCTCGCTCACTCTCAAAAATAAATTAATTGAAAAAAAAAAACCCAGACTTTTGTATATTGATTTTGTATCTTGCAACTTTACCGAATTTATGAGTTCTAACAGTTTTTTGGTGGAGTCTTTAGGGTTTCTATAATATCCTGTCATCTGCAAACAGCGACAGTTTTACTTCTTCCTTTCCAATTAAAAATTTTTTTTAACGTTTATTTATTATTGAGAGACAGAGAGAAACAGAGATGAGCATGGGAGGGGCAGAGAGAGGAGGAGACACAGAATCTGAAGGAGGCTCCAGGCTCTGAGCTGTTAGCACAGAGCCCAACGCGGGGCTCGAACTCACAAACCCAGCGAGATCCTGACCTGAGCGGAAGTCAGACGCTTAACCGACTGAGCCACCTTCATCTTCCTTTCCAATTTAGATGCCTTTTATTTCTTGCCTAATTGCTCTGGCTAGAATTTCCAAGATGGTGTTGAATAAAAATGGCAAGAGGGGGCATCTTTGTCTTGTTCCTGATCTTAAAGGAAAAGCTTTCAACTTTTTATTATTGAGTATGTTAGCTGTCGGCTTGTCATACATGTGGCCTTTATTATGTTGGGATAGGTTTCCTCTATACCCACTTTGTTGAGAGTTTTTATCACAAATGGATATTGGAGGGGCAACTGGGTGGCTCAGTTGGTTGAGCATCTCTGACTTCTCCTCACGTCATGATCTTGTGGTTTGTGAGTTCAAGCCCCACATGGGGGCTTACTGCTGTCAGCCTGTCAGCGCAAAGCCTACTTCAGATCCTCTGTTCCCCTCTCTCTGCCCAAGCCCTGCTTCCACTCTCCCAAAATAAACATTTTTTTAAGTTAATAAAAATAAATGCATATTGGATTGCAATTGAAATGTATAAAAAAGATTGGGTGGGTGGATGTACAGATGATAAAGCAAATAGGGCAAGCATTAAGTATAGAATGTAACTGGTGTGTATATTGGTGATTGCTGAACAATCATTTCAAGTGTTCTGTATGCCTGAAGATTTTTGTAATGCTTAGAAAAATTATATAGTATATTAGAAGGGGCTAGCTATTCTGTCAAAAAAATAAGGCATTGGAGGGAGGATAGGGAGTAACCAGGGTGGGGACTGCAACATTAAATAAGATCATTCAGGAAAGCCTCCCTGAGGAGACCTGAGAGCCACACAGAGATCTTGAGGAAGAATGCTCCAGGCAAAGGGGAGAGTAAGTACTGAAAGGCCCTGGGGCACAAGTGTGTCTGATTCTGGAAGAGTGAGAAGATCAGTGTAGCTGAAGCCTAGGGGGCAAGGAGTAGATGAGGCCAGGAGAGAGTAGGAGAGAGTAAGAAGCAAGATCTCACAAGCCTCTTGGGCCACTGTTCAGCCTTTGACTTTTGCTCTGAACGTGTGGGGTACAGAATCAGCTGACCCGACTTCCGTGCACAGGAAAGCTGCTGTCAGCGTAGTGGGACCCAAATGAGGCGGGCAAAGCCAAAGCGAGGAGACCAGATGGGAGATGCTGACAGTAGTCAGGCAAGAGATGATGGCAGCTCTGGCCCGAGGGCAGTGGTGGAAGTGGTAAGAATTGGTTAGATTGTCGAGGTATTTTGAAATGTGAACCAGCAGGGTTTGGGCATGGACTGGATATGTGGGTGGTGAAGGAAAGAAAGGGGTCCAAGATGACACGGATGGAGACAGGGAAGATTACAACTGGTGCACATTTTAGGGAAAGAGCATGGGTTGATTTGGGGGAAGCTAAATTTCAAATGTCTGCTAGGCTTTCAAGTAGATACATGGAGTAGACCGGGCCTTGGATTCTGTGGAGATGAGGGAAAGGAGGAACAGTGGGAGAGAAACCAGAGCTGGAGGTGGAGTGTCAGTCCTGCTGACTGGTCAGGTAAGAGCAAGAGTGAGCACAGACCTTGGGATTTGGGGGATGGGCCCTCCCCCACCATAGCCTCAGCCTAGGGCTTAGTGGAGCAAGGAGAGGTGTAACAACTTCCCCCAAGGCCTTGGCCGACCTAGTTCTTTCAGCTGCACTTAATGGCTCTGATTATACTCTGCTGCAACTTTGTGTTTGTGAGATTTGTCCATTTTGACACAGCTCTAGATCAAGAGTCAGCAAATTAAAGCCTCAGGCCAAATCTGTTTTAGCAAATAAAGTTTTATTGGGATACAACCATGCCCTTTCGGGGTAAGGGCTGCTTCCACAAGCCAACAGCAACAAAGGAGTAGTTGCAGAGAGCCATATGGCCTGGAAAGCCAAACCTATTTACTGTCTGGCCTTTTAAAGGGAAAGTTTGCTGAGCCCTTCTCTCACCATGTGTTGCTATGTTATAGGAATACCCAACATCTTCAGTAGGACATATAGGTGGTCCCAATTTTTTGCTGTTAGGAAAATGCTCCAATGAACATACTTAACTGTGTTCCCTTGAGCTCACATGGGACACAGCAAGTGGGATTCCTGGTTTGTAGGATATGGGCATCTTCAGTTTGGGTAGATTCTGCCAAATCACTCTTCAGTATGGCTGAAAGGCTTTACACTCCCTTCAGCAGTGTAGAGAGTTCCCATTTCCCATTTCCCATCTTCCTCTAAAACATGGTATGCTGTGTTGTCAGACTTCATGTTAGTTAGCAGTCTTCTATTGTTTGTGGATTCCTCTGCATCTTCTTGCTGTGAGTGGTAGTTATGCTCCTGCTGCTTCTTGGCCTGGTGTTCTGGCTGGGACCTCAATACAATGTTGCATTATATTCAGTGAATTCATTTCACTGAAATGAATATACCATAGAATTCACCATACCATAGAGTATGGTGTTTTACCATTAAGTACGATGTTTGTTGCAGGTTTGTTTTCGTTTGTTTGGTTGGTCTTGGGGTGGCAGGGAGAACTCCCCTCAAAAACCCTCTGGATCAATTTTTTGAGGTATATTGCTACTCACTTTGTCTATTTCTTTTTGAAATAGTTTTGGCAAATTTCTTTTTCTAGAAAATTGTCCATCTTATCTAAGTTTTAAATTTACTGGCATAAAGTTTATAACATTCTTATTTTTATCATTTCTGCTAGAAATGATAGCAGGTCTATTTGGCACATTAATGTTTATTCTGTGTGTCTTTTCAAAGATCCAGCTTTGCTTTGTGGTCTATCTTAGTATTTTTGTTTTCTATTTCATCAATTTCTGCTCTTCTTTCCACTTTCTTTGGGTTGACCCTGTTACTTTTTTATAATTCTTTAATACTCTGCTTGTAGATTTTCTGTACTTCTTACCTACTATAATTAATAAGGCTATAAATCTTCTATAGGCTGCTTTAGTTGTATTCCCCCAACCCTGAGTTTTTAAGTGTATTCTCATTTTTTTGATCTAAATAGTTTTCATTTCAATACGATTTCATCTTTGAGTAAAATGTTTTTTAGATGTTTATGTGTCCAAACATTTAGAATTTATTTGGGTCTGGTCTGTGGTCACAGAATATGGTCTTTATGAAACTATTCGATACCTGTTGAGATTCAAGTTGGGGCCATTTTTTATGTCATTTTTTGGTAAATGTTTCTTGTGTGCTTGAAAGTAGCAATACTGGGTTCAGGGTTCCATCAGGGTTCATTGATCAGGATTATTAATATCTTTCTATATCTTTTTTTGGCTGTTGGGTCTATCAGTTACTGAAAGAAGTCTTAAATCTCTCACTATGATGGAAGATCTGGCAATTTCTCCTTGTATCCTATCACTTTTGTTTCATACATTCAGCCTTTTAGACCTCTAACTTGTATGTTTTATAAGAATTGTTGTCTTCCTACAAGTTGTACTTTTCATCATTTATTGGTCATCCTCTAGATCTCTAATGATGCTTTTTACCTTAAGGCCTTTTCTGTCTGATTTTGCTATAGCTATACCTTCTGGTTAGCTTTTCTCTAGTATACCTTTTCCCATCATTTTATTTTTGGTGCCCTTAAGTTTTAAATGTCCTCTTGTAAACAGCATATAGAGCTGCATTTATTTTTCTTGGCCAGTCTGATCATGTTTTATTTATTTATTTTTAATTTTTTTAATGTTATTTATTTTTTTAATGTTTTTATTTATTTTTGAGACAGAGACAGAGCATGAGCAGGGGAGGGGCAGAGAGAGAGGGAGACACAGAATCCAAAGCAGGCTCCAGGCTCTGAGCTGTCAGCACAGAGCCTGACGCAGGGCTCAAACTCACGGACTGTGAGATCATGACCTGAGCTGAAGCTGGACACTTAACCAACTGAGCCACCCAGGCGCCCCAATGTTATTTATTTTTGAGACAGAGAGAGAGCATGAGCCAGGAGACAGGCAGAGAGAGGGGAAGACACGGAATCTGAAGCAGGCTCCAGGCTCTGAGCTGTCAGCACAGAGCCCAAGGTGGGGCTTGTGTATGAGTATGAGATCATGACCTGAGCTGAAGTCAGACGCTCAACCGACTGAGCCACCCAGGCGCCCCTGATCATGTTTTTAATAAGTGAATGTAAAACATTTTTACTCATGTTTTACATTTACTCTGGTTTTGCATCATTTATATACCATTCTTTTTACTTTTTTTTCTCCTTTTCTCTATTGGCAGTTACACTTGCTATTCTTTTAGTGATCCCTTGTAAGTGTCTGAAATACACACTTCCTGAATTCACAATGCTTTGTAAATTATCAGTATCTTTATCCTGTGCCCCTCAAATATATCAAGCCTCTTAGAACACTTGAACTGATTACTCTCTCCAGTCTTCCGGTTGTGTCCTGTGCTCCTTTTGTAACTCCCCAGATTAATCATCACTGTTCATGTTCCACTGTTTATTTACCTACATGTTTACCAGCTTAGTTGCTCACCATTTTTCTTCTTCTCTTTAGAGTTCTGCAAACTCATTACAAAGTGCCACGATGCTACTTTTATTTATCCTGCTCTGGATTTTATGTAAGGATCCTGGTCTTTAATCAAGTCTGGAAGCTCTTCAAGAACTGCCTCTCCCACTTCTTTTCTCTCCTTTTGGAATTCTGACTGGACCTGTGGGTCTTCTCACTTCCCTATTCCTATCACCTCCCCTTTTAGAAGGTCTATCACCTTGTTTCTCTGGTTGCTTCCTTTCAATCCTCCAGTTGCGTGACTTATCTTCTGCTGTGTCCCATCTACTTTCTTGCCTGATCCTTTCAGACTTGAATTTCAAATAGCTTTTTCAATTCTAGAAATTCCTTTGAAAACCTGTGTGTTCCTTTTTAGCATCTTGTTTTCAAGTTGTAATCCCCCCGACCCTAGCTTTCTTTCTCTAACCACGAGCTCCATGGAGGCGAGGTTTTTGGGTTTACTGCCATCGTCACCTCCAGCGCCTCACACCATCGCTTGAAGGGAACGGCCTCCCAGTGTGCTGTGGGATGACTTAGCACCAGGGGGAACGGAAAATGCTGAGCCCCGGACTGGCCTGCGCGCTCTCCCGCTGTCAGAGCTGCGAGTCAGCTCTCTCAACTCCCGGCAGGCTTGCCAGTCTCTCAGCCCCTGCCTCGGGGAGATGGGCCGGCAGCTCATGACGTCACAGGACTGTGACGCGACCTGGGAGCCCCGCCCCACCCCTCCGCGGTGCTGGCTTGGAGTCCAGCTCTCTGCGCCATGACGTCACAGGCCCAGGCGGGCGGGTTTTGCGTCGGCCCAATGGGAGCAGTGCGCCGGCCTCCCCTTTAAGGAATGTTGTGACCTGACGTCACCCGGGCGAGTTACCTCCCCGAGCCACCGCCGCCAGGCTCAGCTCGAGAACCGGAGCCCTTGAGCGCGAGGCGCAGAGCCCCCGAATCTCAGCCAGAGCCCCCAAGCCGCGCGTCCCGGAGCCCCGGCCTGCGCGCCCCGCCGGGCCCGCGCGATGCCCTCAGACCGGCCTTTCAAGCAGCGGCGGACCTTCGGTGAGGCCCGGCGGGCAGTCTGCGGGTGTGGAGCGGGGACAAGGGGTGGGGGGGGAGGTGGGAACCACGACTGACCCTGACTGCCGCAGGCGACGTCAGCCCCGTGACGTCAGACTCAGGCTGGACCCCCCGGGCCGGGAGGCAGGTTCTGGCCTGGGCCGGGGCCTCGCCTCCCAGTCCAGCCCGTGCCAGGCCCTGGGGCCTGACGGCCCCGGGGGCGGGAGCCTGGGGGGCGGGGCCGGCGACGGGCGGGGCAAGCGGGACCTCTTGGCCTTACTGCCTGTCTCCTGTCCGCAGCCGACCGCTGTAAGGAGGTGCAGCAGATCCGCGACCAGCACCCCAGCAAGATCCCGGTGAGTCCCACCGCCCCCTCCCATCCCTGTGGCTCCAGGCCCCGCCCATCTCACGCATCCCCTGCCCCACCCCTAGGTGATCATCGAGCGCTACAAGGGTGAGAAGCAGCTGCCAGTCCTGGACAAGACCAAGTTCCTGGTGCCAGACCATGTCAACATGAGCGAGTTGGTCAAGATCATCCGGTGCGTGGGCAGCAGCAGTCAGAAGGGGCTTGGGGCCTTCTGGGGGAGGGTGGGACTTGGGCCCGGGCTTTGGATCCCAGTCCTAGGTAGGTTGGGAAAGGTCAGGGCTGGGGTCTGTGTCAGGTCAGAGGTGAGTGCCTCCAGAAAGGGCTGGGATGGGGGTGGTCTCAGAATCATTGGGGATGGGGCGGGGGGTGTGGTCAGGGCACCACCCACCCAGGAGCCTGGCCCCTCACAGTTGACATGCCCTTCTGCCACCCCAGGCGCC
Source organism: Panthera leo (assembly GCF_018350215.1). Classification (NCBI taxonomy): domain Eukaryota; kingdom Metazoa; phylum Chordata; class Mammalia; order Carnivora; family Felidae; genus Panthera; species Panthera leo. Next base: position 24,475,250 of record NC_056681.1, on the reverse strand, counting down.
GCCTGCAGCTGAACCCCACGCAGGCCTTCTTCCTGCTGGTGAACCAGCACAGCATGGTGAGCGTGTCTACACCCATCGCCGACATCTACGAGCAGGAGAAGGATGACGATGGCTTCCTCTACATGGTCTACGCCTCCCAGGAAACCTTCGGCTTCTGAAGCAGCAGTAGGGGGGGGGGGAGGGGTTGGCCTGGGAATGGGGGAGGGGGGGGGTCCCTGTCAGGCTCTACCCAGGGAGCTCCTGGCTCCTGAACTTAACGGTCTCTGCCCTGGGTGGGCTGGGCAGGGATGCCGCCTCCTAGCCAGGGCGCACCAACCACACCTACTCTGCCCTTGGGTGGGTCCTGGGCCAGTCATTGTTAGGGTTACCCCTCTGGGTGCTGTCTGGGATGCGGGAGGATAGGGAAGAGCTCCCAGCACCCCTGCTCCGTGTGGTTTGTCTTTTTCTTTTTTTAGGCCCCTGCCCATCTGCCCCTCCCTCACCTGAGGCGCTGCCCCCCTGCCTGGACCTGCCCACCCCTGAAAGACTGGCCCCTGGCTCACCTGGTCTTGACAAGGTGTACGGATCTGTGGTCATTGTCCCTCTGCAGAATAAAGATTGCTCAGGCCTGCCTGGCCCTTTGCCTCCAGCTGCTTGGGGAATGGGGGGGGTGGGAGCTGCTGGTGGGTGGGGTGGGAGTAGGCTGCCCTACAGCAGTCTCAGCTGGCCAGGGCACAAACTTGTGTGTTGTGGACTTGGGGCTCATTCTAGAAACCCACACCAGTATGTAGTATACCTGTAGTATACCACGGTGGTGTTAGGGGCCAAGCCCCCCCCTTCCAGGAGTGCAGTGTGGGCCCAGGATCGATTTCTTTGTAACAAAAAACCATTTATTAAGTAGTCACAACCTAACAAACCCTGCTCACCTGCTTCTTCCCCTTTCGAGCCTCGGAGGGGGCTCCCCGGTGTGCAGAACCACAAAGTGGGGGTCCAAGTGGAGGAGCTCCTGGCTATTCCCCATTGGCCTTGCTGCCAGCCATGGCTCCTCTCTGGTGCCAGAGATTTGTAACCCTGGACTCGAACCTCATCTGCCGGAGGCCTCCTCTGCTGGCAACTCTGGCTAGGGGGCTTGGCCCAGCTTCTGGCCCTTCCACCCCCTGAAGTCCATGCAGCCCTGTGCCCAGCCAGGCCTACTTGAGCACAAGCATGGCCTCCGTGCCGTCCTTGGCAGTCAAGTAGAGACCATGTGTGAGGTAGTACTCCCGCCGCAGGAAGGCATAGAAGTAATCGGAGATGAGCAGGATCTGGGGGGAGAGAGAAGGTGTGAGAAGCTCTGCAGAACCTACCCCTGAACCTTGGGTCTCTGAGAGGGTAGGCGGGTGTTGGGGTGACCCTGCCCAGGGACTCCTACCTCAGGGCCTAAACTGACCCCACAAGGTCTTGCATTGCCCCTCTCCACCCCTGTGCCCCTGTATTGCCCCTCTCCACCCCTGTGGGGTTCACGCCACCTTCCCAGGCCCTGGCCTCTGCACTCCAGAATGTACCTCTGCGGCCAGTGGCCCTTCCAACCTCACCTCTTGGGTGCCCACAGGCTCCTCCATGGTACAGCTGAGCCCCCGGTCAAAGCTGCTGCTCCCATGGTGAACCCATGCCCCCATCTTCCCTCCAGGTTCTTAGGCCACAGAATAACCTGATACTTCTCCTGGACACAAGGCCACTAAGTCCTGGCAGTTTTATCTCCCAAACTCTCAGATCCACCCATTTCTACCTGTTCTTACAGCTACCACCCTGGACGAAGCCACTGTCATCGAAACAACAGCAATCTCTGCTCTGGGCTCCTTGGTCTCAGGCCTCCCGCACCCTTGACCCCACCAATCCATTCTCCCTCGCAGCCAGAGGTTGCTTTTCAAAATAAATCTAGGCCTATTACTTCCCAGCTAAAAGTCCTCCAAAGGTTTCCTGGGGCTCCTAGGATGAAGATCAGACTCTTTTGGGGCTCTGAGGCCTTGTACCTGGTCCCTGCCCCATGTGCATGCCTCACCCTCTCACCTGCTCCACCTCACTCAGCTCCAGCCACACTGGCTTCTTTCCTTTTGCTGCAGGATCTCTGCTGTTTCCTCTGCCTGCAATGTTCTCTTCCCTTTCATCCAGCCAACATCTGCTTACCCTTCAGGTCTCAGGAAAGATCACTTCCTTAGAGAAGCCCTCCCACACCCCCAGATTGGGTCTTGGCCCCATTAACCTCTACTTGGTAACACAAACTCATCCAAATTGCAGTTTTTCTTTCATCTGTGTGACTGCCTGATGATTGTGCCTCCTCCCCTGGACTGGGCAGGGTCCCCGAGGCGTTCTACTACCATGGTATCCGTGACCAGCTCAGTCGGCCTTTCCTGGATAGGCCACAGAATCCAAAGGGCCCCAGAAGCTCAGTACTATCCCCCTCACAGAAGCCCAGAGAGGAATAAGGACTTGTGCTGTTTTACAATCCCATTCATCCCAAGACTCCCAGTGCCCGGGGCAGGAGGAGCAGAGCCCTGCTGCATGGCAGGATGTGGGGAAAGGGGCTCACAGCCCCATTTCTCAGCCACTTAGAGGCCTCTTAGACCATTAGTATCAACCACCTTGTTGGCATAGATGGGAAGATGGAAGCCCAGTGGAGGAGTGGAGGGGGAACACCCAGCTAGGGTCTTAGAACAGGTCAGAGGTTGAGCTGAGCCTGGGATCTTGGCCTCTGACCTCCGGAGACCCCTGTCCTGGACAGCTTCATACTGTGGGCAGGAAGGAGAACACAGAGGGGCCTGAAGGAAAAGCTGAGGACCTACACCAGAGGAAACTGAGGCACAAAAGTTTCAATAGTTGGCCTGAGACTACACATGAGAGCTGGCCTAGTGGCCGTGACGCTGCAGCAAGGTGATCTACCTGGGGCCCAGTCTGCCACAGGGCAGAGAACTCGCAGCTGAGGGTATCCGTGGAGCTAACAGTCCAGGGACCCCCCAAGGCTTTGCTCCACAGCTGCCCGTGGCGGGCAGTTACCACAGCAAAGGCTGACCTCACATCCTGCATCCCCTTTCTCACCTAGGCCCAAGGTGTCTGGTCTGGAGCTGTGGCTAAGCTGGGAGCCAGATGTGATGAGGATCAAATGCAAAGTCACAATTCACAATAAAACAAATGAACCAACTCCAGTGTCACACAAAATCAGCAGCACAAGGATTAGAAAGTCAAAATACAAGGTATTAGGTTGAACCATATGAAATGGCCATTTTTGCAGATCAAAAATGGTTGCATATTGGAAAGTTCATATAGTTCAATTTAATATAAAATGGGGGAAAAAAACAGAGTATGTATGTTATTTACAAGTAACAAAACAAATAACTAAGCCCTTAGGGAACCATTCTTTTTCCTTATAATCCTTAACATTGTAAATTATGTATATGTATTATATTGATTAAAGAAATAAATTAAAAGCAACCAGCTCATACATGACTGAATAAATGAGAGAGAATTGCTTTTGGAACCGTTACAGAAGAATTCCAAATAACATACCTCACCCAGGAGGTGCAGCTTAGTTCTTCCTACTCCCCACCCTCTGCCCCCAAGGGTGGGCTAGGAGAGGTAACTTACTTCCAAAGAACAGAGCAGGGAAAGAGAAAATAGTAATTCTATCCTGAAGAAGCCCTGCAAACACTATCTTGAACAAATGAAGGGTAACATCATTATGAAATCAGGTGGCTAGCATGTACCGACTGAGCATTCCAAAAATCCAAACCCCCAACTTATGAAAAGAAAAGCGTAAGAAGTCCAAAATGGGGACACTCTATAAGATACTTGGCCAGCGCTCCTCAAGACTGTCCAGGTCATGAGAAATTAGGAAAGATTGAGAAAGCAGGCAGAGGACATGGGGAAGACAGGACACTTAAATGTAATGTAGTTCCCTGGCTTAGATCATGGGTGTGGAGCATATGGGAACTTTCTATATCTAAAGTTATTCTGGAATTTAAAAGTTTATTTTAAAAAAGCAATATGTTATTATCTGCAGCTATATAAGTGAATCTCAAAAATATTTTGCTGCTGGGGTACCTGGGTGGCTGAATCAGTTAAGTGTCCAACTCTTGATTTCAGCTCAGGTCATGATCTCACAGTTCATGGGACTGAGCCCCACATTGGGCTCTGAGCTGACAGCATGGAACCTGCTTAGGATTTTCTCTCCCCCTTCTCTCTCTTTCCTTTCCCCACTCACACTTGTGTGTGCATGTTCTCTCTCAAAATAAATAAATTTAAAATTTTTGCTGAATGAAAGGCAGCTTCAGAAAGTGTACATGTTATGGGTATTGAGGAGGGCACCTTTTGGGATGAGCACTGGGTGTTGTATGGAAACCAATTTGACAATAAACTTCATATATTGAAAAAATAAAAAAAATTATAAAAAAAGAAAATGTACATGTTAAGATTTGTGTTTTTCACCTTATATAAATTTCATATAAGAAAAACATAAGTAAGTATTGAGCTCTGGTTAATAATACACATGCTAAGATATTTAGCAGGAAATATAGTGATATCTATACTTTGTGGGTTTTTTTTAAATTTTATTTAAATCCAGGGGCGCCTGGGTGGTTCAGTCCGTTAAGCATCCGACTTCGGCTCAGGTCACGATCTCACGGTCCGTGAGTTCGAGCCCCGCGTCGGGCTCTCTGCTGACAGCTCAGAGCCTGGAGCCTGTTTCAGATTCTGTGTCTCCCTCTCTCTGACCCTCCCCCATTCATGCTCTGTCTCTCTCTGTCTCAAAAATAAATAAACATTAAAAAAAAAAATTTTAATTTTATTTAAATCCAAATTAGTTAACATATAGTGTAATAATGATTAAAATAAGGGATTGAGGGATGGATAATTTGTGATCACAAAAGTATAGTAAAATGTTAACGGTAGAGTCTAGGTGGTAGGTATATGGGCGTTCAATGTTAAATCTTTCAACTTTGCTGTGTCTGTGAAAATTTTCATGATAAAGTGTAAGGGGAGGGTGGTATGGAGGGAAGAGTCCTGTGTGCCGGCTTGATCTGTCTGGAACCAAAGGTCAGTGTTCCCGATTGGGTGACCTGACCCTGGCCTATGGGGAAGGCATCTTGGGGACACCAGGCTGGCCTGGAGGCTTGGCTCTTTGAGACACCCCTAGCTAGTAACAGGCTGGCCAAGACAACCTCCCTCTTCTGACCTTGGAGCTTTCCATTTGGGTTAAGGAGCAGGGATTTCAGGCCCTGGGATTCAAGCTATACAGCAGCTACAGATCCAGAGCCCCTCTGCCCAGTCTAGGTGGGGGAAGTTGGGCAAGGAGCAATGGAAAGAGCATGGACAAGTTAGTGGTTGTGTGACCCTATGTAAGTCACTTTCCCAAATCTAAGCTGCATTTTCCTCATCTGTAAAGTGAGTGATAAAACTAGTTTACTCACAATGGTGGCTCCCCCAGTCTTTGCTCTGTCCCTGTGTGTTTTCAGAGACCTGAAGAACAGCCCATTCTTTATTTTTATTTATTTTTTATTTTAAGAAGATTCCATGCCCAATGTGGGGCTCGAACACATGACCCTGAGATCTAGGGTCACATGCTGTACTGACTGAGCTGGCCAGGCCCCTGAGAAGCCCATTCTTTTTTTTTTTTTTTTTTAACGTTTATTTATTTTTGAGACAGAGAGAGACAGAGCATGAACGGGGGAGGGTCAGAGAGAGAGGGAGACACAGAATCGGAAACAGGCTCCAGGCTCTGAGCCATCAGCCCAGAGCCTGACGCGGGGCTCGAACTCACGGACCGCGAGATCGTGACCTGAGCTGAAGTCGGACGCTTAACCGACTGAGCCACCCAGGCGCCCCAAGAAGCCCATTCTTTAAAGTGGCCCTTAAGAGCTGTGGCTGGACTCCTTAGCTTCTCTCTTGCCATCAACCAAGTCCTGCCAATCCCCTTCCTCAGACTTCCACCTCAGCCTCCTTTTATCCCTCCCACTGCCACCTCTTTCCAGAAGGCCTCCTGCATCCTCCTGGCCCCTGAGGGATCTCTCTCAGGTTCTCAGTGTCTATCTGTCTGTCTGTCTCTCTCCCTCTCATACACACACACACACACACACACGAACGAACCCTTCACTTGTCTGCTCAGAAGCCCCCAGTGCCCCACTCTGCCCCGCACCACACCCACATGCCCAAGGAGCCCTGAACACAGCCTGGTCCTGAAAACACTTTGTGGCCACACCTCACTGCCTCAGCTGGAATGGCTCTTCCCACAAAGGGCTCCTGCTTATCCCTAGAGAGGAATCATCTGCATCTCCTGCCCCAGATTCTTCCCTAACCCCATGCTCAGTTATGTGATCCCTGGGATGAAGTCACTTCCTGTTGGCCTCCCAACCAGATGGGATGGCATCTGCTCCAGCTCTGTGACCCCAGACCCAGGAAAGGGCTGGCACTCTGGGAGTGCTTTGCTGGTCCCCTCCCCCTTTTGAGGGCTCAGTCAGACCACATTTCTCTCACTGGCAGCCATGACGGTTCCAGCACTATCTTTTGGGCCACGATGAAGATTTAATGAGGTAGCTGATAAAAGGATGGCCAGTGACAGGGAGAGGCACTTCACAAGTGGAATAAAATGGTTAGAACATGCTCCATTACAGGGTGGGGAAGTGGAGAGACAGGGAAACCAACAACTTCTGGGTAGCTGCTCCGGACCAGGCTCTTTAATTTAAAAAATCATTAGAGGGTTGGGGGATGGGCAAAATGGGTGAAGGGGAGTGGGAAGTACAGGCTTCCTATCATGGAATGAAAAGTCACAGGAATGAAAGGTACAGCACAGGGACCAGTCAATGGCACTGTAATAGCGCTGCATGGGGACAGATGGCAGTTACACTTCTAGGCACAGCATAAGTGAGCTGTCCGATCACTAGGCTGTACACCTGAAACCAATGTAACATTGTGTGTCAACTGGACTTGAATTTAAAAAAAGCACATCACTGAATTTTCACAACATTCCGGGGTAGGGTTTATAAGCCCCACTCAGAGATGAGCAAACTCCAAGCTCAAGGGTCTTGCCCAGGGTCACATGGGAGTAAGGGAAGCATTTGGGCTGCAATGCCAGTCCTGCCTGAGGCCCAAGCCCTACTTCTTCCCATCCTCCCCACAGCCCCTCCCAGTTAAGGATTCCGGGGAGCGAAAGGTCTGTAACCACACATGTGGGTCCTGTTATGGGCCCATGCTGGCCCTTGGTCTACACTAACACCCCTGATGAGGCTGTGCTCCCAGGTCCCAGTCCTGACACTTAGCCAGGAAGAGAGTTTTTTGGGAAAAGGCAAAATAAGTATCAGAGACATCCGAGCCAGTGAAGGCTGTTACCTCGGTGCGTCTAGAAGCTGTGGGGCTCACAAGAGCAGCCTCGGCCAACACTGGCACCTAGGCTGCCAACTTCCCAGAGAAGCAGCTGCTGTCACCCCAGGCATGTCGCAGTTCCCCAGGTCTACTGCTTGGGCTGGAGATGCTGACACTGGACAGCTAACCTGCACCTGCGGGAGCTCACGTGGTTGTTACCATCAACAATCAAAGCACAGCATCCTCTGCCCACGCTGCCTGGGGTCCAGGAACGTGGGAGCCAGAGGGGCCGACGGCTGACTCGTGGAGCTGGACAGGGCTTTGGCGTGATCCAACCCAGGCCTGAGTGGACACATGTGGGAGATGATGGCAGAGAACCGAGCTCCACCCTCTATCTCTAAAGATGCAAAGTAACGGGAAAGTCACTATACCTCCATCTTAGGGTCTGGAAGGCCACAATGTAAGACCAAAGCCGGTATGATGGCAATTGTCATCCAGGTGGCTCTTTTCAATTCACAAAAGCTTTCCCCACCCAACTCTGTACTGAGTCCTCACAGCCACCCTTCTTGTAGGCAGAGAAACGGAGGCCGCTATCACCTCTCACCAGATTTAAACAGCCTCCCTGGGCTCCAGATTCCAGCTCACACCCCTCACCTCTACCCCTCCTGGCATGGTGAGGTTTTCCAACCAAAGATGGGATCACAGTTATCCTCAGCCTAAAACCACAGACTCAGCCCAGTACTCAGCATGCTAGGGCTCCCACCCTCTGGCAGGGCACGCCAGCCCCGCAGAACTGCCTTCCACACTCCCTCACTCATGTTCTCTTCCTCCCAGGTCTCACCACCCAGAGCCAGGTTTGCATCTACCCGCCCCGGGGATGCCACGTACAGGCTGCCTCCCCACAGAAGCTTCCTTACCCGCCTCAGCTCTGAGCTCCCCAGCCTCTTTAACCCATCCACAGCACCACCCGGCTGCCCTGACCCTGACCGGTTCCTTTTCTTTCTCTCCCACAGACCTTGGGCTCCGAGGAGGCAGGGCTGTGTCTCATTCACACTCTGCTAGCAGAGTGCCTGGCACATAACAAATGCCCAATATATACAAATAAATTAATTAGGCCCAAGAATTTATGTGACTTGCCTAAGGCCAGCGAGCCATGACAGAGGGGCTGGGAGTCACCATCGAGGCTAGACCTCCAAACCCAGGCTTTCTGCTGGCCTTGCCCCCCTATATTTAGCTCAGGCTTTTCCTGTCACTCTGGCTGTAGGAGGAGAGAAGGCAGGGAAGGGCCTGTGAGAGCCACGCTTGGGATGCTGAGCACAGAGTTTGAAGACAGGAGGGATGAAGGAATGAATGAAGACCTGGCAAAATGCCACCTGGAAGGAAAGCAAAGTAAACACACACACTGAGCTGGACGACAGCAAGGGCTCCAGCCTGGGCCACAGGCCCCTCGTGTCAGGAGGAAGACCTCTTCCCCCACCGCCCCACACACATACCCTGGATCTTGCAGTCAGGACCACACACAAAGCACGGATTAAATCTGAAATGGGCCCTGGCTGTCCACAAATGGGGGCTATGCACCACCCAAACACTGATGATCTGCCCAACATGTCCCCAGACATTTATTTCCTCATTGTCCCATTCCCCAGAATGACACGCCAGACCAACTGAAAGGTAATTCCAGGAGACAGGACTGTGGTTTCATTTGTGCTGGAGCAAATAAGCCAGTCCTGAGCAGGACCCAACATGTCAGAGGGCTTGTGGCAGGACCCCAGGGCTCCAGGCTTCCTTGAAGACAGCAGAATGGCCAAGGCAGGGCCAGCCTAGGATCTACAGGTTCTATACTACAAGGAGAAGGGATCAGAGCCGGCAGCCCATGGTGAGGAGGCAGCAGTTCATGGACCTGCTGGGACACTCTCTGGACACTGGGGATCCATTTTGGACACGGACACAGAACAGGAGCGGGGCTTTCAGGGTCAGCCACGTGGGGTCTGGCTCTGACCCCCTAGGAATCCAGCAGGACCTGCCACAGGCCCAGCTTTGTCCTAAACAGATACTAGGACTGGGAGGTTAGGGTACACAGGATTATACGGGATCACTGGTCATAAAATGTGGTTTCGGATTCCAGCTCATTCCATTTATTTATCAATAAACAGTCACTGAATATTCCTGGTGCTGGTGTTACACTTGTGAAGAAGACAGACCTGGAGCTGCCCTCATGGAACCTCCAGTGTAAGAAGAGGACACGACAAATGAGCATAAATAAACACACCCCTCAGAGCTTGGGGACTTCCAGGCCTCCACTTGGTCATTTGTACTGGTGCCTCCCTCAAAAGGCAGTTATAAGGGGACTAAGTGTATTCCTTATTATACAAGAACAAAGAAAAACAGCTTAAGAAGCTATCAGGAGGGGAGCAGCTCCATCAACTGTGGTGAGGCACTTCCCTCTTATACAAACAAGAAAAGATCACCAAGATGTTTTATTGAAAGGAAAAAAGTCATACTTCATCATGTTGCCAATAATAAAACTCACACACACAAATAAAGCTCTTCTCCAGGAGCACACAAGTACATGGGAACGTACAAGGAAAGGTCCAGAAGGCCACACAAGCACATGATCCAGAAGATTAAAGGGATCATATGGGCCTGGTTCCTAGTAGGCACTCTTTAAACATGAGCCACTATTAATTATAATTTAGGGGGAGATTTCCTTATGTTTCCTGTTTTTAAGCTGAATTAGGGTGAGTCAGATGTTTTATCTTACTCCTTTAAAAAAGCTAAATTTAAACACGTTACTTTTTGTTTATATATAATCTTTGATGACTATTTTTCTTCTGCTGGTTGCTGACCTGCAGAAGAAAAGAGTTTTGTTTTTTTGTTTAAAAAAAAAAAAAAAGGGAAGAAGTTTGTTTTGTCCGAATGTTTCCCTGGGAATTTTCTCTGGGTATCTGAATAGCAGGTCACTGGTGCTATTTCTCATGTTAACATATGATAATAGCAACAGGACCTACACATGCCCAAATCCAGGGAGGCTGGGTTGTCATCCCTGGTTTTAAGAACACTACAACCCAATAAGTCAGTCAGAGAAAGACAAATATCATAATTATGACTTCACTCATATGTGGAATTTAAGATACAAAACAGATGAACAAAAGGGAAGGGAAGGGAAGCAAAAATAATATAAAAACAGAGAGGGAGACAAATCATAAGAGATTCTTCAATACAGAGAACAAACTGAGGGTTGCTGGCGGGGTGGGGGGGGATAGGCTAAATGGGCGAGGGGCATTAAGGAGGGCACTTGTTGGGATAAGCACTGGGTGTTATATGTAAGTGATGAATCACTAAATTCTACTCCTGAGACCATTATTACACTATATATTAACTAACTTGGATTTAAATTAAAAAAACAGTAAGTTTAAAAAAAATTTTTTTAAAAATCAAAAAGTTTTCTGCCCATAAAAAAAAAACAACACTGCAAATCAAAGAAGTCAAGTTACTTGCTGAAGTGAGGAAGTAGAAGAGGACCTCAACCAACCAATCTACCTCAATCTCTCCTCCTCCCCCACCTTTCTTACACATGTGCATGAGCGTGCATGCACACACACCCTATGGATGTTTTACTGTTGTCATTTCCTGGTTACTGACTCTGAGGCACAATTATAATTAACAAATGATCCATGCCACATGCTGAAAAATACTTAATGGCCCCAAGGGGAAAGGATGGAGCCTAAGTCACTGGTTTATCTGCCAGTGTAACTAAGAATTTACCAACACAGATTGTTGTATAACAGAGTGTGGCACTGACCAACTCAAACAGGGCAGGACTTAAAATCTGTGGGTCAAGGTGCTCTCTGCATTCAGCAATGATGGACTGGGCTCCTGATGCCTGCTGAAAACCCAGCTCTTCCCAGGACAGCTTGATCAGTCTTGCCCAGGGAGGGGAGAGGGAGGACCAAGAACTCTAAGACGTCATTCCAGCTAGAAGAGCTGAAAACAGCCAGCTGTGGGATTGAAGGTGTGTCCCCAAATGCCATACATCTCAATGGCAGCACTGACTGTAGGTCAGATGGAAGTGGACCTGGCTTGAGCTGTGGAGACATGTAGGGGCTTCATCAGCCACAGAGACCAGGTTCTGGCAGAAGCTGGAGAAGGGTTAAGGACAGAGCTGCTAGCCACTAACCTCTGCCAGAGGGGTGCCCTGGCCCCCAACCTGCCCACTTCCCAGACCTTTCACTCTCCAAGTGTAAAAGGCCCAGCTGCTACTCCTTGCTCCCCAGGGCATTCCCTGACCACTCATAACAGGAAAGGTTCCCTCTAGATTCCTCCAGCGGTTACTCTCCCCACTTGGCCATTAATCACACAATGTTCTCCCTGGCTATCTTTGTTTCATTCATTCATTCAACAAGTGTTTGCTAAACACCTGCCCTCTGCCAAACCCAAAGCTGCCTGCAGTGGGAAGGACAGGCAGATCTCTGCTGGCAAGAAGCTTACAAGCAGGTCTGGTCTGGGAGGCAGAGAGAGAAACAAGTAATGTAAAGTTACAAACTGGGATAAGTGCTTGGAAGAAACAAACAGGGGGCTAAGAAGAGACAGTGAGGCAGGGGAATCTTGTGGAAGGCCTTTTTAAGGAGCAGATACTCAACAATTTACTAAAATTCTAAATGTCTCATATTTGTCCTCTGTTGCTCCCAAACAGCCTGAAGGCAGGTGTGTATAACCCTCATGAGGGGCACTCTTCTACCTCAGTCAATGCTCCAGGACAGGGACAGGACTTGAGTGACTGCCTTGGTGAATAAGTGCCCCATGTGATATGTCCCTTTAGTGATCTGGCAGCAGCAGCCACAAAGCCCAAACAAAGCCAGCAGTCCCAGAAAACACTCGACCTGACAAAGTTGTCTGACTCAGAGCCACAGAGTCCAGACCCAAGGTGGCCGATGACAAAGGTGTGCCAATGTCTGCACAACTGCCAGTTTATAAGCACTACAGACCACAGCTAAGAGCCACGGAGGTTGGTATGACCTGTCTGAAGGGCAATATGGCAATATCTGCCAAAAATGCACAATGCACATGTCCTCTGATCCAGTAAATCCCACCACCTGGAGTTTACCTTAAGAAAATGGTATATGAGGGGGCACCTGGGTGGCTCAGTCGGTTGGGCGTCCGACTTCAGCTCAGGTCATGATCTCACTGTCCATGAGTTCGAGCCCCACGTCGGGCTCTGTGCTGACAGCTCAGAGCCTGGAGCCTGCTTCCGATTCTGTGTCTCCCTCTCTCTGGCCCTCCCCCACTCACACTCTGTCTCACTCTCTCTCTCAAAAATAAATAAACATTTAAAAAAAAAAAAAAAAAAAAAAAAGAAAATGGTATATGAGGGGCACCTGGGTGGGTCTGTTGGTTAAGCATCCGACTTTGGCTGAGGCCATGATCTCACGGTTCATGAGTTTGAGTCCCACATCGGGCTCTGTGGAGACAGTGCCAAGCCTGTTTGGGATTTTCGCTCTTACCTCTCTCTCTGCCCCTCCCCTGCTGGAGCTTTCTCACTCTCTCTCAAAATAAATAAATAAAAATCTTAGAAAAGAAAAAGAAAAAGAGGAGAGGAGAGGAGAGGAAACGAGGAGAGGAGAGGAAACGAGGAGAGGAGAGGAAACGAGGAGAGGAGAGGAAACGAGGAGAGGAGAGGAAACGAGGAGAGGAGAGGAAACGAGGAGAGGAGAGGAAACGAGGAGAGGAGAGGAAACGAGGAGAGGAGAGGAAACGAGGAGAGGAGAGGAAACGAGGAGAGGAGAGGAAACGAGGAGAGGAGAGGAAACGAGGAGAGGAGAGGAAACGAGGAGAGGAGAGGAAACGAGGAGAGGAGAGGAAACGAGGAGAGGAGAGGAAACGAGGAGAGGAGAGGAAACGAGGAGAGGAGAGGAAACGAGGAGAGGAGAGGAAACGAGGAGAGGAGAGGAAACGAGGAGAGGAGAGGAAACGAGGAGAGGAGAGGAAACGAGGAGAGGAGAGGAAACGAGGAGAGGAGAGGAAACGAGGAGAGGAGAGGAAACGAGGAGAGGAGAGGAAACGAGGAGAGGAGAGGAAACGAGGAGAGGAGAGGAAACGAGGAGAGGAGAGGAAACGAGGAGAGGAGAGGAAACGAGGAGAGGAGAGGAAACGAGGAGAGGAGAGGAAACGAGGAGAGGAGAGGAAACGAGGAGAGGAGAGGAAACGAGGAGAGGAGAGGAAACGAGGAGAGGAGAGGAAACGAGGAGAGGAGAGGAAACGAGGAGAGGAGAGGAAACGAGGAGAGGAGAGGAAACGAGGAGAGGAGAGGAAACGAGGAGAGGAGAGGAAACGAGGAGAGGAGAGGAAACGAGGAGAGGAGAGGAAACGAGGAGAGGAGAGGAAACGAGGAGAGGAGAGGAAACGAGGAGAGGAGAGGAAACGAGGAGAGGAGAGGAAACGAGGAGAGGAGAGGAAACGAGGAGAGGAGAGGAAACGAGGAGAGGAGAGGAAACGAGGAGAGGAGAGGAAACGAGGAGAGGAGAGGAAACGAGGAGAGGAGAGGAAACGAGGAGAGGAGAGGAAACGAGGAGAGGAGAGGAAACGAGGAGAGGAGAGGAAACGAGGAGAGGAGAGGAAACGAGGAGAGGAGAGGAAACGAGGAGAGGAGAGGAAACGAGGAGAGGAGAGGAAACGAGGAGAGGAGAGGAAACGAGGAGAGGAGAGGAAACGAGGAGAGGAGAGGAAACGAGGAGAGGAGAGGAAACGAGGAGAGGAGAGGAAACGAGGAGAGGAGAGGAAACGAGGAGAGGAGAGGAAACGAGGAGAGGAGAGGAAACGAGGAGAGGAGAGGAAACGAGGAGAGGAGAGGAAACGAGGAGAGGAGAGGAAACGAGGAGAGGAGAGGAAACGAGGAGAGGAGAGGAAACGAGGAGAGGAGAGGAAACGAGGAGAGGAGAGGAAACGAGGAGAGGAGAGGAAACGAGGAGAGGAGAGGAAACGAGGAGAGGAGAGGAAACGAGGAGAGGAGAGGAAACGAGGAGAGGAGAGGAAACGAGGAGAGGAGAGGAAACGAGGAGAGGAGAGGAAACGAGGAGAGGAGAGGAAACGAGGAGAGGAGAGGAAACGAGGAGAGGAGAGGAAACGAGGAGAGGAGAGGAAACGAGGAGAGGAGAGGAAACGAGGAGAGGAGAGGAAACGAGGAGAGGAGAGGAAACGAGGAGAGGAGAGGAAACGAGGAGAGGAGAGGAAACGAGGAGAGGAGAGGAAACGAGGAGAGGAGAGGAAACGAGGAGAGGAGAGGAAACGAGGAGAGGAGAGGAAACGAGGAGAGGAGAGGAAACGAGGAGAGGAGAGGAAACGAGGAGAGGAGAGGAAACGAGGAGAGGAGAGGAAACGAGGAGAGGAGAGGAAACGAGGAGAGGAGAGGAAACGAGGAGAGGAGAGGAAACGAGGAGAGGAGAGGAAACGAGGAGAGGAGAGGAAACGAGGAGAGGAGAGGAAACGAGGAGAGGAGAGGAAACGAGGAGAGGAGAGGAAACGAGGAGAGGAGAGGAAACGAGGAGAGGAGAGGAAACGAGGAGAGGAGAGGAAACGAGGAGAGGAGAGGAAACGAGGAGAGGAGAGGAAACGAGGAGAGGAGAGGAAACGAGGAGAGGAGAGGAAACGAGGAGAGGAGAGGAAACGAGGAGAGGAGAGGAAACGAGGAGAGGAGAGGAAACGAGGAGAGGAGAGGAAACGAGGAGAGGAGAGGAAACGAGGAGAGGAGAGGAAACGAGGAGAGGAGAGGAAACGAGGAGAGGAGAGGAAACGAGGAGAGGAGAGGAAACGAGGAGAGGAGAGGAAACGAGGAGAGGAGAGGAAACGAGGAGAGGAGAGGAAACGAGGAGAGGAGAGGAAACGAGGAGAGGAGAGGAAACGAGGAGAGGAGAGGAAACGAGGAGAGGAGAGGAAACGAGGAGAGGAGAGGAAACGAGGAGAGGAGAGGAAACGAGGAGAGGAGAGGAAACGAGGAGAGGAGAGGAAACGAGGAGAGGAGAGGAAACGAGGAGAGGAGAGGAAACGAGGAGAGGAGAGGAAACGAGGAGAGGAGAGGAAACGAGGAGAGGAGAGGAAACGAGGAGAGGAGAGGAAACGAGGAGAGGAGAGGAAACGAGGAGAGGAGAGGAAACGAGGAGAGGAGAGGAAACGAGGAGAGGAGAGGAAACGAGGAGAGGAGAGGAAACGAGGAGAGGAGAGGAAACGAGGAGAGGAGAGGAAACGAGGAGAGGAGAGGAAACGAGGAGAGGAGAGGAAACGAGGAGAGGAGAGGAAACGAGGAGAGGAGAGGAAACGAGGTGAGGAGAGGAAACGAGGAAAAGAAAAAAGAAAAAGAAAGAAAAGAGAAAGAGAAAGAAAAAGAAAACACTATATGAGATTCAATGGAGGGATGCCCAAGGCATTTATAGCATTTATTCTGTTTATAGCAGAACTACCAGAAGAAACCTCAACGTCCATCAGTAGGGGCCTACCTAGTCAAATAAATCAAGCTCCTCCTACCCACAGGCTCTCAGAACCATTATCAAGAGGAGATCACGAAGTGAAAAACTGCAAGCCAAAGAGCAGCACCTAGAGTAGGAGGCCTTTTCTTTATATAAACAAGAAAGCTCTGTATGTGTGCATACGTACTGAGAGCTGTCCGTAAAGGCACAGAGAATGTCTGCAAAGATGCATCAAACTGATCCTGATCATGATATATGCCCTGGGATGGGAAGACATGGACCTTTTTGTTCCATATGCTTCTATTTTGTTTGCTTTCTCATCCCAGCAATGAATTCAGGTATTACTTGTGTGACTAAAAGTACATTTTAAAAAGATTAAAAGACAAAGGTAAAAGACAATGCCAAGAGCTCAGCCTGAATTTTCTCCATAGCTCAGCCACTAGCACACTCCTTTTGTTCCCAACCCCAGCCCTATTTTCCAACAATTCAGTCTCTCCTGCCTTAGAAGTCACCTGAGCACTTGCAAACACCTCCCATGCCATTTACAGAGACCCTCCCTCCTAATGGCAACCACAGGGGGGAAAAGCTGTTATCTGGCAAGTTCCACAAATACTTCATAATCACTGCAACTGTATTTCTGACCCACACCTGACACTTATGACCTGATGACAAGCTGTGGACTATTTCAGTGGAGATTGCCAAGCCCCACAGAGGCCCAGGGCAGGTCCAATGCCCTCACATGCCAGCCATCACTTTCAAAGGATAATTAAGGGATTTCAGCAAGACACAAGGGCCAGAACAACCTTTTGGATTTTCTCGAGGTGTTAAGTTGAATCCTGCAGATTTCTGTTGGCACAGGACACAGGAGGTGCCGAGCATCTACCATGAACAGCCTGTGGGCGACAGGCCGAGCAGACCCTCCGGCACAGTCCCACCCAGGCTACAGGGCCCTCTGTCTCTCTTCCTGCTGTTCACAAACCAAGATAAATAGCTGGGCTGGACGTTAATTGTCCAGAAATGTCCGTGCAGGAAATACCAGACCCATCACTCACTGCAAAAGCCCAAACTCCTCCCTCCTTCTTTCCCAGCAGCTAACCTTGGAGGGAAAGATCTCCTCTGGGGACTCTTCACTGGCATCATTAGTCTCTCCAGCTAGCCTGGCTTCCCATCCAGCCCATAACGCACAGGAAATGCCTGGCTGCACCAACAGCCATTGAAATGGTAAACGGTACAACTGATTCTCATAAGACCGCACAAGGAGGACAGAGCTGACCTAAGGGAACTTCAGAAAAGTTTGCTAGACCACCTGCAACAGAGTCTCTGAGAAAGCTTATTAAAAATACAAACTCCTGACGCTGTTTTCCACATCTATTGACTCAACATTCTTGGGAGTAGGGTCAGAGAATGTTTTGTGTTTGTTTTTTTAACAATCAAAGCCATGTAATTGTGACAGTCACAACATAACCATAGGATTTAAAACACTAACAGGGAATCTGCATTCTTAACAACCACCCTCTCACTCTGAGAACCACTGCTCTATGGCACCAAGGGAGGGGCTTCCCCTGGGTCAGGGGGAGATCAGAGCTCCTAGCTGGTACCTCTGACCCCTACAGCCTCCTCACCCACTATTCCCAGCCCCACCATCTGTGCTCCAGACTTACCCAACAGCTAGACCGAACTATTTTCTCATCTTGCTGCCTTTGCCCCTGCTCTCCCAGAGTCTGAAAAGTCTCTCCTCCTCCTGCCTCTGCCCTCTGCCCACCACACACACTGCACTCAGTACAGTGACACACAGCCCAGGCACTGTTATAGAAAGAGGGTGGCCTCAGAAATGGAGCCTTCCCTGAATTTGGTTCTTGGCTCCTCCGATGACCTTGGGCAAGAGACAACCTGTGTGAGGCTCCGTTACTATTTGTAAACTAGTGATAACACTATCTCACAGACTTGCTGTGAGAATCAATGGGGTGATAGCTCAGCATGGTGCCCAGTAAATGCTGGCTGAATTCACCTTTCCTTTGCTCTCTTTAATCCTCTCTACTGGACCATGAGCTACTTCAGGCAAACTGTCCCCTCGCTCACACCCAAACCCCTAGTTTGCAGAACCCAGGGCCTCTGTTGAATGTCTGAGGCTACAAAATGAATCCCCGTGCAGTGCTCTTACCTGCCCAACGTTGAAGGTCAATGTGATGGCATAAAAGAAATTAGAGTTGGCACTTCCTGCATAAATCCAGAGGTGCCACAGGACAGGGAAGAGCAGGGAGCAGACGATAATGATGCAGGCGAGGACAAAGATGTTTCTCAGGACTGCAAAGACAGACACTCACAATTAACCAAATGCTGATTCTCCTTGGAACCCTTTCTTATGGGCACGGCTCCACAGGACAAAGAAGCCCAGGGAGAGCCTGGGTAGCTCAAAGGCAGAAACCCTCCCCCAGATTCAGAGACTCTGGGGTGCCAAGAGGCAAGCCTCAAACCCTTGAGTCAATGGCTCCCCATGCCCAAAGCTGGTGTGAAGTCCTAGGTTTGGACTCTGCACCTCCCACTGTGGGCCTGGCTAGTTACAGGTGGCAATGCTGTGAATGCCTCTGGGCACCACAAAGGGGGCGTTTTAGCAAGACAATTCACTCTGCCCCACAATCTAGGGGTGTCCAAGGGTAATTTCTCCCATCCCCAAGCAGGGTGCTCCCATCCCTGTCCACATGGGATCATGGACAGGAAGGGCAGTGTGAACCTATGGAGATTAGAGTCACGGTGAGTCTCTATGGTGCCACAGCCCTGGGTCTTAGGAAATGCTTTCCATTTTCCTTAACTCACGTCTTAGGTTGTCTGCCTTGCTCTTCAAATGTCCTTCACTCTTCCTTGGAGGATTTGAAGAGCTCTTCTGACACCCTCCCTCTAACATCACCGCCCCACACTCCCAGAAGGATTGAAGAATCCCACCAGGGAGAGGCCCTCCCCAAAGCCCCAGGGAGGACCTGCTACACACGGGGGTATGGGCAGGCAGGCAGGCAGAGTGCAGCTGGAGGGAAGGAGCAGGACAGTGCAGCCCAAACTTGGCCTCAGAAAGACAAAGACCTTGGTTAAAATCCCCGCTCTGCCAGCAAATTTCTCTGTCTCAGCTTTCCTATCTCTAAAACAGGGCTAGAATAGGGGCTACTTCATAGGAGGGTTACATGAATTAAACAAGATATGTGAAAAACCCGGCACAGATATATTACTGACTACTTTCTAAGGCTGCTGTAACAAATCACCACAAACTTGGTGGTTTAAACAATACAGCTTATATTACAGTTCTGGGTCTCACAGGCTAAAATCAAGGTACCTGCGTGCCCGCTGGAAACTCTAGGGCAGAAGCCATCCGTTTGCCTTTGCAGCAAGGCAGCGGCCTGAGTTCACCTCACAACCCCCTTCCTACTCCACCCAGCAACGCCAAATAAGTCCTTGCTACCCTGCATCACTCAGACCTCCTCTTTTGCTTCCCTCTTCCACTTTTTTTTTTTTTTTTAGAAAAATAGACCTTAGTTTTTAGAGCAGCCTCAGGTTCACAGCAAAACCATATGGAAGAGATTTCCCACCTCCAGCTCTTCCACTTTCTAAGGGCCCTTGCAGATTACACTGGGCCCACCTGGATAATCCAGGCTAATTTCCCCATCTGAAAAGCCTTAACTTTAAGTCCTTTTGCCACATAAAGTAATATATTCACAGGTTCTGGGGATTATGTGGACATCTTTGTGGGGAGGGAGCATTTTCTGGCTATCACACTGTGCTCCTCCCACCTTTTAACTCAATTAGGGATATGTGACAGTAGGATTATGTGCTATTTTTATTTCTTTCTTTACACTTTATTGTATTTTAAAGAAAGTAATAAGTATTACTTAAAATAAACTAATTAAGAGAGCACCTTTAAAAAAACAACTTACCACTGGGTCTGGGTCCCAGCAGGCACTTAATGAACAGAAGTTCCCTTCCCCTCTCTGATCCTGACCTTTAGGAAATCCCTTCCTCCAAATCAGAGTCTGGGGAGACTTAAGAGATGGGAGCCTCCCAAACATTGAGGTCGTTTGTCCTGGCTGTACGGACACTTGGTAGAACTGCTATACCAGGGTTTCATGCATCAGAAGGGGGACTGGATTACACATGTGATTCTCAATTCTGGCTGCAAAATAAAATCACTGGGGGAGCCCTACCTGGACTAAGTATATCAGAGTGTCTCGGGGTGGGGCCTAGATATCCGTATTAGTTTGTAACTGCTTCTCTGGTGAGTCCAATATGCAGCCAGCACTTCCAACCAAAGGATGACAGCTGCAGACCCCTGGCAAATAAGACATCCAGACCAGTCTGTGACAGATTCCACTGGTCTTGTCACAGTCACAATCATCAGAACAAGGTAGTTCAGAGTTCTTGTTAAAGGCGAATGTTTTGAATTTAAGATTCATGAGAAGTGACAGGTGTCTCTTTGTTCCTGATTGTTGTTGTTAAAAAGTCCTTTCTCAGGGTGCTTGGGTGGCTCAGTCCGTTAAGCATCTGACTTTTGATTTCAGCTCAGGTCATGATTTCATGGTTTGTGAGATCAAGCCTGGCATCCGGCTCTGTGCTGACAGCATGGAGCCTGTTTGAGATTCTCTCTCTGTCTCTCTGTCTCTCTCTCTCCTCTCTCTCTCCTCTCTCTCTCTGTCTCTCTCTCAAAATAAACATTTTTTCAATAAGTCCTTTTATGGGGGCACCTGGGTGGCTCAGTCAGTTAGGCGTCCGACTTCGGCTCAGGTCATGATCTCATGTTCTGTGAGTTCGATCCCCGCATCGGGCTCTGTGCTGACAGCTCAGAACCTGGAGCCTACTTTGGATTCTGTGTCTCCCTCTCTCTCTGCCTCTCCCCCACTCATGCTCTTTCTCATTCTTAAAAAATAAATAAACATTAAAAAAAAATTTTTTTAAAGTCCTTTTATGAAATGGTGATGAATGGCTGGCAGTTGACTGTTTTAATGTTGTCAGCAAAATAAGTTGGCAACCCTGTCACCAGAGTTTAAAAAAAATGTTAGCAGTCTGTGAACTCCCATACTTTGGAAACACTGGCATGGAGAGCTTGCGGGGTCCTTTTTTCCTGACCTGAAAGTTCCATGATTCTGGGTTTTCAAAGCTGGGAGGGTAAAGCCCTGACTCAAGCCTTCCCGAGACTGTAGGGAAAGACTCCTCCTTGCTCCCAGAACAAGAAGTCTGGGAAAGGGTTATGTGCATGGAGAATTACTATTATTAAACAATGTTACAACGTCAAGAAAGGAGAACAAACCTTTGCCATTCCTCCACTCCCACATCACTATTTACATTTCTCAGTGGTTCTTTCTGATCCCCTGGGCTGAAAAAAATCTATGCTATTCCTAAAACAAATCCTGTGGCCTGAGAGCCCAGGTAGCCCTTTGTTCCCTGCCTCTAGCCACTCTGGATTTCAGACAGGGTGACAAGAAGGTAACAAAGTGCACAGAGACTGGGAAGGCTCCCATGCAGCTCCTGGCTGCAATTACAAACAGCTGCAAAGATACATTCCCATGTGCCTGGAGGAACTGTCACCAGCATCCAGTTGGCTTCCGGCCTGTGGTGACCTTTGCAAGAACTGGGAGCTGCTACTCACTCTTGCTGGCTGACAGGCCAGAGGATTAAAGCTATACGCCAGAACACACAGAGCTGGGACCTGGGGCACAGGACAGCTTGTTCCAGGCACCAGGTGTCAGAGATGACCAGGACCTAATGAGACGAAAGGTTCACGCTTCCTTAGACTTACTGGGTCAGATGGAATCAGATTCCCTACTACACCCACGGTGGTTTATCCAGTCTCTGCCTCGGTTGCTGACAAGCTGAAACTTCAGGCAAGTCACCTTCCCTCTCTGAGCCTCAGTCACTCAGAAATAAAATTCCACTTGAAGAATCCAGTCCAACTGGCAGGAGTGCAGGGGGGGAACTGGGAGCTTCAAAGGTGCTTATTATGTTATTATTCTCTTTAATTTGTCTGGTTTTTTAATCCCTAGTCTCTTATATTTATACAATAGTTAATAAAAACAACACACACACACATACAAATACAGCCTTTGGTAACTGGATCTTTCAGCTGGACCACTGTAGGCTAGCACCAGCTCTGCCAGCAGGCTGTTCCCTAACACCACAATTGTGT
This sequence comes from Panthera leo, assembly GCF_018350215.1. Classification (NCBI taxonomy): domain Eukaryota; kingdom Metazoa; phylum Chordata; class Mammalia; order Carnivora; family Felidae; genus Panthera; species Panthera leo. The sequence goes on along the minus strand of NC_056681.1, from coordinate 24,453,323 downwards.
GTCTGTATGACTCATCCTGGTCCCAAGCACCACAGAGTCCCAGCGTCTGGGGCCTATACTTGGGGCAGGGCCGACATACCTCGTCTCCTCCCCACTGGCCAGGACAGGAAAACAAAAAGGTGAATGTGTGAGCAGGCATGTTAGCACTGGCAACTAATGTTTAAATTGAATTCTTAGCCACATTACAAGTCTGAGTACCTTCACCCTAGACTCACAGACTTCTCAGTCTCCACTCATGGGTCCAAAGGACTAGGCTGGAGATGCTCCTGGCTGAATGTAACGACTCACAGCTGTCATGACCCAAACAGATACCGAGCATGAATATTCTCTGCCACAGTTGCTGGCCACTGGGGGCGGGGGGCTGAGGGGGGGCGGGGGTGGTGGCAGAGGCCAGCCCACATTCTGTGCAGAGTCTTCAGTCAAGCTGAACTGTAAACTATTCGCCCAGACAGCCAGCAACAGCATCTATTAGATCATCTAGGTTTCTGGGAACCCCATCCTTAATTTCTCTGCGTCAACCCCAGAGGGCATAAAATAGCTTATTTCAAGCTTTGAAAAGTACATTCATTCCAATGACCCTGAATGACTCTACCAAGCCTGAAGCTTTGATCACGGAATTATGTAGGAACCCCCCCACCCGCATGATTCTTACTAATGGTAACTGCAGTGCTATTTATATACATTATTTCTCAAACTTAAAACACCCCTGGAAGATATTCTCCCCATTTTACAGATTAAAAACCAAGTGACTCAGAAAGGTTAGATGAATTTCCTAAAAAGAGAGAGCTGGTAATGGGAAAGCCAGGATCCAGATTCAAGTCTTTCTGGCTCCAGACTGTGTTCAGCAATATGGGATGAAATATTTTTTTTTAATTTTTTTTTGAATGTTTATTTTTGAGAGAGAGAGAGAGAGAGAGAGAGAGAGAGAGAGAGAATGAGCAGGGGAGGGGCAGAGAGAGAGGGAGACACAGAATCCAAACCACGCCCCAGGCTCCGAGCTGTCAGCACAGAGCCCGACGTGGGGCTCGAACTCACGAGCCGTGAGATCATGACCTGAACCGAAGTCAGACGAATGCTCAACCAACTGAGCCACACAGGCGCCCCGGGATGAAAGATTATTAAGGGCAAGAGACAGCTAAGAAAAAAATGACTCTACTTCTGAGGAAAGAGGATCAATGTCCCCAAGACCCACACTGTCACAAACTGGGGCATGTCCACATGTTTGGTGGCCTCATGATTTGTCACTGGCCACTCTGCTGGGGGGGGGTGGGGGCACCAGACTGACTCTGAGCCTGCTGGACTGGGTGATTCTTATCTGTGCAATGAGGATGTCATAGGCAGAAAACGCCACTTACTCCTCCCAGTCAGGCAGGACTGGTCACTGCCCCACAGGCCACCACCTGCGAGAGTAGTGTGCCTTGCCCGCCCACTCTGCTGTTTACCTTAGCTCAGAGGCCCAGTCTTACAGGTAGGTTTCCTTCTGGCAGCTGGTCAGTTTCACTTCCTGGTTGACACCCAGGCATCCCCAAACAATAACAAAGATTTCCTTCCTCTGAAGCCTGTCCTCCCCAAGTTCACTCTTGATACCTGGCTGTGCACTCCACTGTTATGGAAAATTCCATAGCTCCCTTCCCATTTTAGATTAGAGAATCGAGTATTGGGCACTTACACTGCCTGCTTATTACAGGGCTTAAAAACTCATCCAAAAACATGTGCTGAGTTGTGTGGGTCAGGTCTGATCCTGGGTGCTGGGGACACAGAGGTGAGTGAATCATAAGTCTGCCCCCAGGGAGCCCACAAACACTGAAGAGAACCCATGCAGAGGGCTAAAAGCCCAACTGAGGAAAATACTGGCAGTCTCGGAAGCATAACTAGCTCACTGTATGCCATCTTCTGAGGGGGGACATGGTTAGAGCTGCAGGGGTCTTCAGAGCAGGCAGATGTCCAGTGTTCTATAAACATTTAGGTGCAGTGCTGGGAAATGGTTCAAAGACCAAGGTCTAGTGTTCCACTGTCCAATGCGGTGGCTACCAGCCATGTGTGGCTTTTTAAATTTAACTACATTTCAGTTAAAAATTCAGTTTCTCTACAAGCTCCTGGCTGGCTCAGTCGTTAGAGCTTGCAACTCTTTTTTTTTTTTTTTTTTTTAATTTTTTTTAACGTTTATTTATCTTTGAGACAGAGAGAGACAGAGCATGAACGGGGGAGGGTCAGAGAGAGGGAGACACAGAATCTGAAACAGGCTCCAGGCTCTGAGCTGTCAGCACAGAGCCCGACGCGGGGCTCGAACTCACAGACCATGAGATCATGACCTGAGCTGAAGTCAGACGCTCAACCGACTGAGCCACCCAGGCGCCCCTAGAGCTTGCAACTCTTGATCTCAGAGCTGTGAGTTTGAGCTCTACACACTGAGATTATTTAAAAAATAATAATAAAATAAAATCTTCAGGGGCACCTGGGTAGCTCAGTTCGTTAAGCGTCTGACTTTGGCTCAGGTCATGATCTCATGTTTCGTGAGTGTGAGCCCCACATCAGGCTCTGTGCTGACACCTCAGAGCCTGGAGCATTCTTCAGATTCTGTGTCTCCCTCTCTCTCTGCCCCTCCCCTGCTCACACTTGCTCTCTCTCTCTCTCAAAAATGAACATTAAATTTTTTTTAAATAAAATCTTCAAAAAAAATTCAGTTTCTTAGTCATACTAGTGGCTATCCTATTGTACTGTGCAGATATAGAACATTTCTATCACCACAGAAAATCCTACTGGATAGCACTAGCTACAGGCTCACAGCAAGCCCTTCCACTTACCTGTCATATAATCTTGAACAAGTGGCTCTACCTTTCTGTACCTCAGTTTTTTAATCTGCAAAATGGTGTTATTTTTCCCTCCAAGACTGGTGTGAAGATAAAATGACCTAATGCATGTAACACTCCTAAAACCACAGTGGCCAGGTAGGTACTTAGTGACCAAAATATGGTAGTTATTTTTATTACCATCACTAGTCTGTAGTACCCAGCAGGCGGACACTGCCTCGTGTCATTCCCCCTCTCCCGGTGCTGCCAGCACACCAGATGCCAGGCAAATGCCTATCAATCTCTTTTTCCGTGTCTGTCTTATCCAGGGACCAGGCTGACACAAATCTGCCACCACAGGGTTAGAGGTGGGAGTACTCACATCTGTAGAGATGGTTCCACACAGGGAAGAAGGCCATGTAGAGGGCCACGTCCCCCACTGTTGGGTAGGACTTGAAGATGGAGATGATGGCAATCTGAATGAACATGAAGAAGACAGGGTGCTCCCTGGGGTGGGGTGGGGCAGGCAGAGAGGGAGAGATCAGTCAGGGACCAGGCACACCCGAGACTCCTGACCCCATCCCTCAAACCCCAAAATACTCTCAAGTGGACTTCAGGTAGGGTCTGGCTCTGCTACCCATAAGACATGGGGCCAGACCAAGCAGCAAAGCAGAAAACTGCAGGGACCCAGAGTTGCCCAGAGGTGGTGAGGAGGGCCCAGCAAACACTAGAGCAACAGCCCATTGCCCCCCACACCCCAGTTCTGAGCCTTCCCCGGCAAGAGTCACTAAGGAAGAAAACAAATGAAGTCAGCTTCATTACTGGGCTTTCATAGCTGCTGTCAGAGTAATCAGGCAGCCTCCCTTGCCAGAGGCCCCTCTGACACCCAGACCCCAGGGCAGGAAGTGCCTCCTTGCTGATGCTCTTTTTCTCTGACAGTAAGGCCAGTGGAGTCTATACACACTTAGCTATGATGAGCTCCTTTCCAGAAGGAGAAGTGAGAGCTGCAGGCAGCTTTTCAGCGCTTTTGGGCTGGAACTGGAGTTTTGTTACCTTAAACAACAATAACAGCTAGCATTTCCTAAACCCTCATGCTGTGACAAGTTCCGTCCTAGGCCCTCTCCTTGCGCTGTCACATGGGATCCTCACTATACCTCACCTACTCCTTGAGGTAGGCAATATCATCACCCATACTTTGCAGATGAGGAAAGAGGTTCAGATAAGGTAGGTGAGTTTGTAAGCAGTGGAACTGTTTATCTCCAGAACTCCTGAGCAGCACCAAGACTGTTCTCCTGAGTGCCTAGCGTGATCACAGCTCTGGTCAGGAAGGGTGGGGACAGAGCTCAATCTCCAGTGTTCCTCCGAGGGCTGACCAAGTGCTACAAGGAAGCCAACAGAGAGAGGCCAGATCTACACCCTCCCCAGCTGTACCTAAACAACATGCATGTGGCCTACTTCTGCACACTACCTGGATGCCCAGCTCATAAAGGCTTTCTTCAGAGATTAATGGCAGTTATGTCTTGCAGGTCAAAGGTCAGGGTGACTCAATGGGTGTAAGTCTGAGATGTGGAGACAAACATGTACACACCCCAAACACTCCAGCAGTTTTACACAACAAATGCTTCAGACTCAGCCTGGCAAGTTTCAGTGCTATAGGCTCTCGAAGGGTCCAGCTAGCCCAGTGAGCATCTTCCTAAAAACAATCCAAATCACTGGCTGTGGGCTTTTTAGGTAGCTGGTAAGAGCTGCATGAAGAGCTTCATGGCCTATGAAAAGGCCAGTGAAAATCCAGTGACAAGAAACATGAAGACTAGAATCCCCTGCAATACTGTCTGGGGAGAGTTGGTCAGAAGGGCCCTGTTCCCACAAAGCTAGCACTGGAAGCAAACACTTGCAGGGGCTGGAGAGTCAGTGGAGCTTCAGATCCAGCCACAGGAAGGCAGCAGTGGAGAAAGTCACTTCATATAGTCTGTCCCCACAACCCTGAGGCCCTGGCCTGGGGTGGGTGGAGGTGGGGGGGGTCACGTGATGGTGCTGCTGTAGTCTACCCAGAAGCACCTGTGGCCTTTCACATGCAGACAATGAAAGGTGCTACAGAGTGAGGAAAGGTGTTCCAGGCTCCCAGCTTCTCTCAGCCCAGTGGCTAGGCCTGACCAGATCAAGGGCAGAGACTGGGCGTGACAGATAGCTGGAGAGCTTGGCTGGGCAAGGCTGCCAGAGTTCCAGAGACTGCCAGGCCAAGGAAAGTTTTCTGTCAGATGCCAGGCCAAGGCTCTGTCATGGGAAGGAGGCATGAGCTCTGAGCTTTTACAGAATGGGAACCATGTGCATTGGTACACTGGCCATGAAGACTGGCAGGAAGGTTAGAACAGAGAACTCAGGCTCTTGAAATTTAAACCAAACTCTCTTCTAGGTTCCCTGGACTATCAATGCATATCTGTATGCTTCAGTGCCTCTTTTCCCTGCTCTGATAATAGAACATTTTCCAGGGACCACTACAAGTGATCTCTCTCAGGAGTTTGGCATGGTGCCAGGGGATGAGTATAGATGTTGGAGACAAACTTTGGTCTGAATCTCAGCTCCACTACTTACTAGCTGTGTGACTCTGGGAAAATCACTCCACTTCTCTGAATGTCCATTTCCTCAACTATAAAATGGGCGTAATGATAATAAAATGATGCCTACTTCCAAGAGATGCCAGAAGGGTTAGGTATAAATACATTTCAGAAAACCTAAAAAGGGCTGGGATGGAGCCAGGCTCAATACATGTTAGTTTTCTTATGCTGCAGAAGAGACAAGCCTTAAAGGAAATTGATCAGAAGATTAAACAGAGCTGCAGGTGGCCAACCTCCCAACTAACACATCCTGAGTCTCCATTGTCACTGGGCTACTCATGGAGGACACCCAATAAGATGCACTTTTTCTAAAGACCCTTTATAACTCCAAACCCTTCCTCTATCCAAAATAGCGAGTGGGTTCAGTAGCACTGTGGGCTCAAAGTGAAGCTAGGGAAAATATCAGGGTGCTCCCTGCAGCCTGCACTCATGTGTGACTCTATTGCTGGCTATGGCTACTGGCACCTGAGGCCAGTAAAGGTAGGGTTCCCTGGAGAAAGATGGCATAAACCTGAGAGAGGATACTCCTAGTTTGAAAGGTGCCTGTAAGACTACAAATGGCTCTGCAGACAAAGAAACAGCAGGTCCAACCACTTACTTTAGCTTTATGGCTAAGGGAATGGTGTAGAAGAAGACGTTGATCTGAAACACACATACAAAGAAGAGGCTGAAGTGCTCAAACATCTCCGCGAAGAAGTACCAAAAAAGACCGATGTTTGGAGTGAGATCTGGAACAGAAAGTCTGGAATGAAGAAAACAAAGAGGGAGAAAAAAAGAGAGCCAAATTTTAAATGGTCTGCCTTGACCTGGTTTTCTCCTAAAGAATTTGGTCACTACTGGGCAGCCAAAGATGACTTTGTCCCCACAGTTATCAGGATGTGAGGGGCCCTACAGGCACCCTGGATATAGGTAATTAATAAAAACAAGAGGCAGAGAAACAGAGAATGATAACCCATAACAAATATCAACTAAACCAAATTCTGGCATGCATCAAAGATCTGAAATGAGGCAGGATTTGGGCTAGAAGTCAAAAGACCAGCCCCTCTTTTACTGCCTAAAATATATATGTTTAAATTTAGGAGATACCCAGGATATACAAGAGAGGAATGGGTTTTAAACAGACAGTATCTATTTGGGGCATTACAAAGACTTGCCCAGAGGAGCGAGCTCAAAGATCCTGCTGCTCCCCATTCTTGCTCCACATCCTGACAACAGGAGCCAGAGACTGAGTGCCTGACACTGCAGTGACTTCTGGGGTCTTGAGGAAGCACTGGCAGGTTCCAGCTAGGATCCCGGATCTCATTTGAGAAATAAGGGTTTCACTGGAAAACTTTTTGTCTAGTTCTATTAGATAAAGATTGGTTGCAAATCTGGCTCTTCTAAAAATTTACATTATATGTCTTATTTTCAAAAACACAGATTTGGAACTGATGTCAATTCACGATTTTAAAAGGGCAGTAAGTGGAGCATGAAGAAGGAAGAAATAGGCAATGGCTCATGGTCAGAGTGCACTGACCAAGGCCTCCACCCAGGGCATTTCTTTGCCTCCTGCTGTGACTACATTTCCTTTTCTGTGAAATGAGGTAAAGAACACAATCCTGTGGGCCAGCAAAAACCAGGAAAAGCTTTTCACCGGCATTACAAACTCTTACTTAAAGCTCAGCATGAAGAGCTACAAGTTATGCATAGCCAGGATTTAACACAAATTAGCAGTCCAGAATTCCAAAGGGGAGTCTGCCCCTCCAGATCCCCTCCCCACCCTGACAGATTTAACTGTCTATCACCTCAATGGGCTGTGAGGTCCCTGAGGCTTGAGCAGCGACCTTCCTGTCCTCCTCAGCATACCACACAGAGAGTATTGGGAAACGTCTGCAGAATTCATACTCCATTTTTATTTTCCCTAAAAGTTTGACACGTGGGAGGTGGCTTTATTTTAAAACTGTCAGAGACCCTCTTGCAGTAGAGGAATATATCCATTCCTGTTTGGGACTGAGCCAAACCCTTCCAGGCAGAGGCTGGTAGTTGCTTCAGATGTTCCTAGAGAGTGCTCTTTAATCTCACAGGATCAAAGGTACGCACTAGACCTGTGGTTCTCAAAGTCTGCTCTTCCCTGGATCAGCAGCATCAGCATCACCTGAAAACTTGTTAGAAATGTAAATTCTTGGTTCCTATCCCAAATTTACTTAATCAAAACCTCTAGGGGCGGGGCCCAGAAATCTGGGTGTTAATAAGCCCTGCAGGTGTTTCTGGTGCACACTGAAGTTTAAGGACCCCTGTATCTTGATGCTCCCTGTGGTTGCGCACCCTCTGATTCCACCTGGAGTTGTGAAAAACAAATTAGCTTCCAGAGTTTTCTAATGAAGTCATTACTTACATGAAGCCATACACTGCAGGGATGAAGTCCCAGGAGCTGAGAAGGAAGAAGGAGAGGCAAATGATTACCACTAGGCTTCCCACGTACATCATGGCATACTCCCAAGAGAAGATCCAGAAAGCTTTGCTCTTCACTTTCACAGGTATATACTGCCGCTAGGAGAGAGGGCAAAATGGTACATTTAGGGATGTCAAGGACAGAAAGAAGTTATCAGCTTAAACTTCAAGATCCCTTCTGCAAAGCACAGGACACAGAAAAATGGAAAATCAAAGGACTGAAAAGGATTTCCTTGTGTTAAACCCTAACCAAAAGAAAACAAGTTTAATTATACTATTACCAGATAAAATAAACTCTGATGTAAAAAGTATTACAGAAATTAAGATGTTTCATAATGATAAAAGGTGCAATTCATCAGAAAGATGTAACAGCTTTAAACCTGTATGTACCTAATAACACAGTCTCAAATATATAAAACAAACATGGACAGGGCTACAAAGGAAAAACGGACATAACTATCATCAGTAGATAACAGACAGATCACAGAGACAACAATCAGGAACCAAGTAGGAAATATGAATAACACATTTTCTTTTTAAAGGTTTAAAAAAGTTTATTTATTTATTGGGCTGGGTGGGGGGGGGGGGGGGGGAGGGAAGGTGCAGAGAGAAAGAGAATCCCAAGTAGGCTTCACTGCAGCACTGAGCCTGACACAGGGCTCAATCCCACAAACCATGAGATCATGACCTGAGCCAATTCAAGGGTTGGACACTTAACCAACTGAGCCACCCAGGTGCCCCTGAAGAGCACACTTTTAATAAATTTGTAACTTCTTTGAGAATGAGTCAGGGAAAAAAAAAAAAAAAAGAAAAAAAATCTGTATATCCAGAGAGATACAGAAAATGTGGCAAAATGGTAACTGGGTAATCTAAATAAAAGGTACTTATTATACTAGTCTTTCAACTTTTCTAAAGCATGAAAAAATTAGGGAAAAACTAATTCAAGAAGAAACAAAATTGAATGGTCCTATAAGCATTTAAGAAACTGAATTAGTAATGAAAAATTTTCCCATAAAGAGTAGGCCCTAAGCAAAATAAGTCAGGCAGAGAAAGACAAATACCATATGATTTTACTCATATGTGGAATTTAAGAAACAAAACAGATGAACACAGGGAAAGGGAAGGAAAAATAAAACAAGGTAAAAACAGAGGGAGGCAAACCATGAGAGACCCTCAACTATAGAGAACAAACTGAGGGTTGCTGGAAGGAAACTGGGTGAGGTGATGAGCTAAATGGGTGATGGGCATTAAGGAGGGCACTTGTGATGAACACTGGGTGTTATATGTAATTGATGAATCACTAAATTCTACTCCTGAAACCAATACTGCACTATATGATAATTAACTTGAATTTAAATAAAAACTTGGAAGGAAAAAAAAAAAAAAAAAGAGCAGGCCCAGCCAGTTTTACAGGAAAGTTCTACCAACATTCAAGGTGATTCTAATCTTACATTAATTCTTTCACAGCAAATATCATAAACTTGATACCAAAACCATTTACCAACACGAATACAAAAATACTAAATGAAGTATTACCTAATATAATTCAGCAATATATGATAAAATTGGGTTATAACTAGGTTGGACATATTCAAAAATCAAGGTTAATGCAACGTAAGAAAAGCTATTAATATATGTATCACAAACAGTTTAAAAATAAATCATATTACTCAGCCATCAAAAAGAATGAAGTCTTGCCATATGCAATGACGTGAATGGATCTAGAGTGTATTATGCTAAGCAAAATAAGTGAGTCAGAGAAAGACAAATACCATATGATTTCACTCATGTGTGGAATTTAAGAAATAAAACAAGATGAACATAGGGGAAGGAAGAAAAAAGAGGCGGGAGGCAAACCATAAGAGACTCCTTTTTTTTTTTAATGTTTATTTATTTTTGAGAGAGAGAGACAGAGCATGAGCGAGGGAGAGGCAGAGAGAGGAGACAGAATCTGAAGCAGGCTCCAGATGTCAGCACAGAGCCCGATATGAGGCTCCAACTCACGAGCCATGAGATCATGACCTGAGCCAAAGTTGGATGCTTAAATGAGCCACCGAGGCGCCCCAAGAGACTCTTAACTATAGAGAACAAACTAAGAGTTGCTGGAGGAGAGGTGGGTGGGGGATAGGCTAAATGGATGATGGGTATTAAGGAGGGTACTTGTTGTGATGAGCACTGGTGTTTCATGTATGTGATGAATCACTAAATTCTACTCCTGAAATCAATATTATACTATATGTTAACTATGTTGTTAACTAAAAATGCCAACAAGCTATTTTATGGAATTATACAAGATTAAAGTTTATATGGAAATATAAACATGCAAGGAATAAAGTACTAATACATGCCACAACAGAGATGAACCTCGAAAACATCATGCTAAGTGAAATAAATCAGTCACAAAAGACCACATATTGTATGATTCTATTTATATGAAATGTCCAGGACAGCATATAAAGGCAAAAAGCGGAATACTGGTTGCTTAGAGCTAGAGGGGAAAGGGGAACTGGGGAAAAACAGAGTGACTTAATGGGCATAGGGTTTCTTTCTGGGTTATAAAAATGTTGTAGAATTGATTGTGGTAATGGCTGCACAACTCTGTGAATATACTAAAAATCACTGAATTGTATACTTTAAATAGGTCAATTGTTTGCTATGTAAACTATATCTTGATAAACAATAAAAGCTGTTAAAAGAAAAACACCATAAATAAGTCAAAAGATAAATGAAAAACTAGAAGAAAATATTTGCAGACAAAGGGTTAATAATACTTCTAATATATAAAGGATTCTTCAAAATGGAGAGAAAATAGATCAAAATGCAAGAGAAAAATGAGCAGAAAAAATGAATAGACAATCCACAAATATGAAAAAATGTTCAAACTCACTCATATTTTAAAAAATGCAAATTAAAACAACACTGAGATACCATTTCTCAGAATCAGACTGGCAAAGATTTTTTAATGTGACAACACATTCTATTAGCAAGGCTGTGGAAAAATAGGCAATGTCATACATTCTTATGTCATACATAAGAATACAAAAATTGTATAATCCTTATGGAGGGAAATTTAAAAAGACCTAAAAAAAAAAACTACATATATACTTACCTTTGGATCCAGTAATTCTATTTCTAGAAATCTACCTTGAAGATATCCCTCCAACAACACGAAAATACATATATGCAAGGTTACTCATTAAAGCATTAACTATGATAGCAAAATACTGGAAACAATCTAAATTCCCATACAAAGGAGAAAAGTTGAACAAACTATGGTACGTCCATACAATGAAGTCCTATGCTGCTGTAAAAAAGAAGATCTCTATGTATCAATATACAGTGACTTCCAGGGAATAATAGTAAAAAAAGCAAAGCACAAAAGAGTACCTAGAGTATGCTATCCTTCATATGAGAAAGAAGGAAATACACATGTGTCTGCTCATTTGTGCAAAAGAAATACAAGAAGGATAAACCAGAAACTAAAAACAGTTACTTGGGGTGACAGAGGAAGAAGGAAAAAGAAAAGAACAAGATAGCAGGGATGAGGGCAGGGTAATACTTCTCTGAATATGTTTTTTGTATAGCTGATTCTTAGAACCACAGCAATATTTCTTAGTCTCTTCACATACCCCCAAAAAACCAAAAAATTAAAATCGACCAAGGTGTAGGGGAAATCCAAAATTAATACAAGCAGTAATAAATGAGTCTAACTATATGTCAAATTAATAAGATACCTACATTGAAGGGTTACATGGGAGAAGAAAACTAACCTGAGTGACTTTGAGAAACAGTAACCTGACAGAATTCTGTAATGCTAAAGACAAAAAGAACTACACATATGTGTTATAATCAAGTCAGTAGATATATTTCTTTTTTAAAAAAAGATTTATTTATTTATTTAAGTAATGTCTACATCCAAAGTCGGGCTCGAACTCATCACTCCAAGATCAAGAGTCACATGCTCCACCGACAGAGCCAGCCAGGCGACCCAGTACATATATTTCTGACCTGGGTATTTCTCACAGAAATTCTAGAACCACTTTATGTTGATTTTAGAACTGAACATATTAGCAAATATACTGCAGATAATGCAAGTTGGGCTTCCAACCATTAGAGAAAAATTATACACAAGGAAAAGGGAAAGACTAAAGTGAACCCTTTGGTGTCAGACTGGACTCACTGGTATCAGTATAAACAGGTATCAGTATGAAGAGATAGGGAGAAAAAGAATTACAGACATAGGGGCGGGGTTAGTATACATACATATATTTCACAGCTGTCTGTTAGAAGCAATGCCGCCCAGATAACAATAAGCAGACCTATAATCCTCGGTTTCTCAATGATTTTCACCAATAAAAGCAACCAAGAGTCCTTGAAGAATTGATTCCAGGGCTGGAGCAGGGAAAATACAAGATGAACCTGGAACATCTTGTGGCACCAGAAAGAAAGGAAAGAAAGGCTCAAGAAGACAAGGCTAGTCAAAAAAACACAAAAGCCAATCTAAAAGAGCCCCCAATGGTCAAAGCTAGAAAAATTGTAGCAAAAAGCTAATATTAGTATTAGATTTTTCTTTTTTGAGGTGAAATTCACACACCACATGTTTAACTATTTTAAAGTATGCAATTCGGGTTCTTCAACAGTTGCCTTGAAAGAAGTCTGAGGTGGATGAAGGCTAGCTCCCACTCTACAATCTTGCTGCAAAGAAAACAAGTTCCAGACCAGATTCTGGCATACTTAACATTTATTAAACAAATATTCACTAGCAAGCAAGCACAGAGCAGTTCACACAAATCATTCTAGAAGGTCCATTAGTTGTTTCAATCACAGATTGTAAAAAAAGCTTCACTGGGGCACCTAGGTGGCTCAGCTGGTTGAGTATCCAACTTTTGATTTTGGCTCCAGTCATGATCCCAAGGCTGTGGAATTGAGCCCACATGGTTGTATCCATTTCTCCTAGTGCTCAGACTTTCTAAAGAATGAACTGAGGGGCGCCTGGGTGGCTCAGTCGGTTAAGCGTCCGACTTCAGCTCAGGTCACGATCTCACCGTCCGTGAGTTCGAGTCCCGCGTCGGGCTCTGGGCTGATGGCTCAGAGCCTGGAGCCTGCTTCTGATTCTGTGTCTCCCTCTCTCTCTGCCCCTCCCCCGTTCATGCTCTGTCTCTCTCTGTCTCAAAAATAAATAAATGTTAAAAAAAAAAATTTTTTTTTTAAATAAAAAAAAAAAGAATGAACTGTAAGTATGAAGTAATAAAGGAAACGCAAACAACATACTATTATGTGGAAAAATTCTTGGATTCAACAAGAATCTAGAAAGAGAATCAAAGCAAAATAACTTCACAGTGCAATGATACATCTATTAGACTAGCAACCATAACTCAAATTTGAAAAGCCAGTGCTGGCAGCCTGGGAGGAAATGGTTCACTATACTTTATTTTATTTTATTGTTTTTAAAGATTTTATTTTCAAGTGTTCTCTACATGCAACATGGGGCTCAAACTTCCAACCTCAAGATCAAGAGTTGAATGCTCTACGAACTGAGCCAGCAAGGCGCCCGTGGTTCACTCTAGACACTTTTGGTGGCACTACAAATGGGCTCAAGCTTTTTGGTGAACACTCTGGTCTTGCATAATAAGGACTATGAAAATCCTCACACCTTTGGGTCCAGTGAGTTACCTGGAGGTACATACTTTAAGGAAATAACTTAAAGAAAACTAACTTTCTATACTATTTATATCAATGACAACCAGGGCATATCTCAAATTTCCTAAACAGGATGAAGACCAAGCTAATCATGAATCACTGTGTACATCAAGACAAAGACATATTATGAAGTCACTTAAAATGACAAACATATAGCCTATTCCAATAAATGGAGGTATATACTGTTTTAGCAACACTGCTTTTTTTTTTTTTTAAGTTGATTTATTTATTTTGAGAGAGAGAGGGTGTGGGGCAGAAAGAGAGGAGGAGAGAGAATCCCAAGCAGGCTTTGCACCATCAGCACAGAGCCCAATATGGGGCTCAAACTCATGAACCATAAGATCATCATGACTTGAGCTGAAATCAAGAATAGGACACTTAACTGACTGAGCCACCTAGGCACCCCAGCAACAGTGTTTATAATTAAGAACAAAGGCTCTGAAATCAGATATTTCTTGGTTTGAATTGTGGCACTGTCCTCTGTACATTTTCAAGAAATGTTTCTCTTCTAAAAATGGATTTGGACCATGCAGGACCTGAAAATGGTTACTTGCTCTTGAGGAAATATGTGTATTCTCATTGGTGTGGAAAAGGCAGACAGTCAGAGGGCAAGTTCTTGCATCAGGATGCTTGAGTTCATATCTCAGCACTGTCACTTGCTGGCCATGTCACCTTAGGCAAGTAACTATGCCGGCCAATATTCCAGCTGCAATTCATGGATGTATTATGGCTAATAATAGACTAATACATAGCTAATACTATGACCTACCTCAAAAGTTCTTATGAGGTTGAAATGAAACGATGCCTGCAGAGTGCTCAGTATAGTGTCAGACATAGTAAGTTCTCAGTAAATGTCAGCAATCTGTATTCTTCAATTAATATTTATTGATCACTCACCATGGTCCCAGGATTGCATTACGTACACCCACAACGTTTAATTCCTACAAGAACCTTACATGATGAGTGCTGTTATACAGAAAAGTTTTTTAAAAATGAGCTTAGAGAGGGGTCTATGAATATTAGATGAGAGAAGGAAAATGCAAGATGGTTGGTAGATTCCAACTACACACACATAAAATGAAATACACTTAAACATTTGCAATGTTATGCATAATTAGAACTTAATGGTCACTACGCCCATTTTGTTTAAAGTTAGTCAAGTTTCTTTGTTTGTGTTTTCAAGTAGAAGCAAGTAGATGTGAGACAGGGACCCGGTCCCATTGCCTTTATTGAGCCATGCCCTTCATTGCCCCAGGCAGTGACTGGGCCATGTATTAAATGTCACTTGAGTGTTGGCTTCTGACCAGCAAGTGCTTACCTGGAGGAGATAGAGGAGTCCTGGAACAAACAAGGTGAGTGGGTACAGAGACTGGTATGTTGCTAAGGCAAGAAAAATAGCACTGAGGAAGGCACTACCTGTAAAAGGAAAAAAAAAAAAAAAAAGAAAAAAAGAAAAAAGAAAGAAATAATCCAGCTTTATCAATCAGGATTAGACTCAGCAAGTCCCAAAAGCAAGAAACTTTCTGTAACTGGTCAAATAAGCTCTTGTCAAATATCTCCTGGTGCACAAGGTACTATGCAAACTCACAGATTGATTTCCCATGAAAGGAAACCTAAGAACTCAAAACCATTTACCTTTAGCAACCTGAGACCCCTCAAGTATGTTTCCTGTAAAATTTTCAGACCGAATAAAGGGATCAAGTCTATTAATATCTATGTCCAATTTAACTTATCAACTAAGTCCACAATTATTGCTTAAGCAATTCAGAGCTATGAAGCCTATCCCTATTTTACAATACCCTTTCCTTATGGACTATCTTCAGGTCATGTGTTTATCATTAAAGTATATTAATTTTTATTAATAATTTCCCCATTTCCTACATAAAATGGCCCACTATGGAATTATTAAACATGATGTTACAACAAATTTGCAATGACATGGAAAGATATTTATAACATCCTATTAATTGAAAGTTATAAAAGAGATATATACTATGATCTCATTTAAAAGAAAACATGCAGGGGTGCCTGGGTGGCTCGGTAGGTTGAGCGTCCGACTTCGGCTCAGGTCATGATCTCACGGTCCGTGAGTTCGAGCCCCGCGTCGGGCTCTGGGCTGATGGCTCAGAGCCTGGACCCTGTTTCAGATTCTGTGTCTCCCTCTCTCTCTGCCCCTCCCCCGTTCATGCTCTGTCTCTCTCTGTCTCAAAAATAAATAAATGTTAAAAAAAAAAAATTAAAAAAAAAAAAAAAAAGAAAAAAGAAAACATGCAGGGTATGCCTGAGTGGCTCAGTCAGTTAAGTGTCTGACTCTTGATTTTGGCTCAGGTCATGATCTCTCAATTCATGGGTTCAAGCCCTGTGTCAGGCTCTGCATGAATAGCACGGGGCCTGCTTGGGATTCTCTCTCTCCCTCTCTCTCTGCCCCTCCCTTGTGTGCACTCTCTCTCTCAAAATAAATAAATAAACTTAAAAAAAAAAAAAAAAACCATGCATAAGTAAATTAAAAAAAAAAAAGACTAAAAGACGATGCCCAAAGTTCACAGTGGTTTTTTTTCTCAGTGGTTGGATTACTAATTTTTTTTTTATTTTTGCTTCTCTGTATTTTCTAAGTTTTCTTTTTTTGAAAATTTTTTAATGTTTCATTTATTTTTGAGACATAGAGACAGAACATGAGTGGGGGAGGGGCAGAGAGAGAGAGAGAGACACAGACTCTGTCAGCACAGAGCCCAATGTGGGGCTCAAACCCATGAACTGTGAGATCATGAGCTGAGCCGTAGTTGGACACTTAACCGACTGAGCCACCCAGGCATCCCTCTAAGTTTTCTATAATGAACATCCTTTGTTTATGTCATAAGAAAAAATTGATTTCTTTTTTAAAAAACCAAATAGCTATTCTCTTTCAGATGTTTTAGACAACAGAGTACCCTAAAACCAAAGCTAGAGAACACAAATTAGCAACAGAGGTTTCAAAGTGGCCCAGAAATCAGGAGAGTGATTGACAGTTCAAGGCTGTTATCTTGTGATGATAATGTTTCATAACTGACAGGTCTTGTGGTCACTCTCATTAGTGTGGGTCAACTGTTTACCGGAAATAAGATATCCTCTCAATGGTGTTTCATTAAAGGAGTAACCAGTAACTCCACTCAGGAGTTTTACCCTCTCCCAACCCAGCTCCAGAAACAAACAGAAGGAGATGATCCATAGGATTTTTTGCCCACCAAAGTAGTCTATTTCCTTGATCTAAGAGCCACCTTGGAAGAGGAGGGTTACAAATGTGACTACTTTACAGGAGAGTGAGTGGAGAGAAGAGAACTTTGAGGGCTTCATACCTCAAACCAAAGAAACTCATCAGCTAGGAACAATTCCTGGTTGAAAGAAAGTGGAAGGAAGGCAGAAAAAGGAGGAAGCTGGAAATAAAAGACCAAGGACAGAATTCTAAGGGCTGGGCTGTTTTGCATTGCTGATCAGTGCCAGGCATGATGTCCTGTGTCCAGGGTGCTTGTAAACATGACTGAGCAGGGACAGGATCATGCCCAGCCAAGCTGTGCCACCGCCAGAGGCCCCCACATTCCCGCTGAGCCACAGACACCTAGAACCAGAACCAGGTCAATTCTGAGATAGGGAGATGGCAGCGGTGGAGAAGGGGCTGTTCTGGAGTCTGACAGCTAAACTGGGCTCAAGATTCCCTGACTTGGCCAAAATCTGAATGACACTGTGTGGGAAACCAGCTAAGGGAGGAAAAAAAAATGGAAAGAACTTTTAAATTTAACATGGCTTTCTATAGAGACTAGGGTGCAAGAGAAACAGGCTCTTACCAGAGGAGGGAGGCTAATGCTCCAACTCCATCCGTTCTTATAAAAGTGGTGAAAACAAACATGTGACTTTCACCCCTCTCTCTCCCAGAAGACACCAGGGAGTGAAATAAACACAGTCACCTCCTGTCCTAATTGCCTGAGCTCAGTAATTACTTGTCTGGAGCAGCTGACTATCTATAAGGGCCAATAGAGAAGAAAGCGCTCATAGCATTATAGAATGGACTCATGAGTTTCAGAGACTTGGTCCCTGGATTGGGAAGAAGCACTCTTCCTTCCTTAGACGTAATCAATAGTTAGGAAAAATCTGTTCCTTCTGCTATTCTCTACCAGTGAGTGGCAGCAACATCTCCTTGCTTACTGCAGTGACCCTTCACCCCTCCACGCCCACACTCCTTCTACCAGTCATGTCCTGTTGATCGACCCCTGGAACATCCACCACTGCAGTTCCTGCTCTCATCATCTGTTGCCACACGTTTTCAGCAGCCTCTTCCTTCTCCCCAGTGGTCTCCCCAATCTCCTCCCATGTAATCCTCCAGAGAAGTACCAGAAGGGTCCTTCTAAAACAGATTAGATTGTGACAGGCCTCTCTTTAAACATTTCTGATGATTCTGTTTCATCTACTGGATTAAGTCCAAACTCCAACGGCAAACAAGGCCCTTCACTATCTGGGTCTTATTTTATTTCTCCAGCTTTACCACCTCTCACTGTTCTCCTACACCCACCCCATCCTCCAGCTACTCTGGACCATTCCCTAATTTCTGAAACACCATGCCTTTTCATTCCTGTGTCTGTTCTCAGCCTATTCCTTCTGCCCAAGCTACCCTTCCCTGCCCTCCTTCTAGTGCAGACCCATTCCCAGTGGACAATTAAAATGTCACTTTCTCTAATGAGGCCTAAGCAGAGATGATAACAATAGTGATTACAGCTAACAGTGGTCACTTACTAGGTGTCAGGCACCTCTCCTCTGTACTCAGAACAGTGCTGGACTCAAACAACAACAACAACAACAACAACAACAACAACAACAACATAAAAGCCTTCAGTAAACATCACAATAACCTTGTGAAAGCTCTGTTTTCACAGGTAAAGAAATCAAGATACAGAAACAGAAGGTTAAGTAACATATCATTTTAAGTAACAAAACCACTCAGATGATTCCAGTGTCCATTCTCTAAATTCATTCAATACCCTCATT
Source organism: Panthera leo (assembly GCF_018350215.1). Taxonomy (NCBI): domain Eukaryota; kingdom Metazoa; phylum Chordata; class Mammalia; order Carnivora; family Felidae; genus Panthera; species Panthera leo. The sequence continues at coordinate 24,434,776 of NC_056681.1, read as the reverse complement.
CAATACTGATACCGTCTTTATAATAATTTGCTAATGTTGTTCTCTCTCCCCATTTGTCTATGAGTTTCTCAAGGGCAATAAACCCCTCTTCACTTTGAATCTCCAACACCTAGCACAGTGCCTGGCACACCTGATGAATGAATGAATGAGTATCATTCAGTGACACATATGAATCCCTTTGAAAATCCAAGCACATTAAAGAAAACCAATGTTTCTTTTTTATTGAGATATAACTGACATATAACATTGTATAAGTTTCAGGTGTACAGCATAATGATTTGATACTTGTATATATTGCTAAACGAGCACCCCTATAAGTCTAGTTGAAACCAATGTTCTTGAGGAAGGAGAACTTAGGAAGTGTAAAACACAGGTAATGAAACGTGGGCAAGGCACAAAAGAAATCTGACACTTGAAAACAACAGAGCCTACTGAATAGAAGTTGAGGACTTGGGGAAGGAGGCTGGGCACAGAGAATGCTCTCTGTGGAGTAAACTATTGGACGGTGGAGGCCTGTGGTCCGGGGGCAGAAACAGGGCATTACAACAGTCAGAAGCCTGATGTGTGGGATGTTGGGGCAGGTGTGGATGGGGCAAATACATAGTCTGAGCAAAAGTGAGGGGGAGTATGAAGACACACAAGAGACTCAGGGCTGATGTGTTTTGAAAAAAGCTAGAAGGGGCATGGTGGGTGGATTAGGAAAGCAGAAGGATGATGATATGTACTTGGGGCAAAGTCAGGAAAGATGAAGAAAAGTAAAAGGTGGGGTGCCTGGCTGGCTCAGTCAGTAGAGCATACATTTTTTTTTAAAGCTCATTTATTTATTTTGAGAGAGAGGGAGAGAATGAGCAGGGGAGGGGCAGAAAGAAAAAATCCCAAGCAGGCTCTGAGCTGTCAGCACAGAGCCCAACGTGGGGCTTGGTCCCATGAACCATGAGATCATGACCTGAGTTGAAATCAAAATGGGACGCTTAACCGACTGAACCACCCAGGTGCTCCAGAGCATGCAATTCTTAATCTCAGGGTAGTGAGTTCAAGCTCCATGCTGAGTGTTGAACCTACTAAAAGAGGAAAGAAAGAAAAGAAAAAAAAAAGAAAAGAAGGAAGGAAGGAAGGAAGGAAGGAAGGAAGGAGAAAGAGAAAGAGAAAGAGAAAGAGAAAGAGAGAAAGAAAGAAAGAAAGAAAGAAAGAAAGAAAGAAAGAAAGAAAGAGGTGACTTCAAGTATTTTAGACAAACTATTCAATATGCAAACATTTTGAAGTGCCTGCTCTATGCCAAGCCTGTGCTGGGTGTCAGGGAAACTGGAGACTGAGACAGTCTCTGTCCTTGGGGAGATCCCAGTAACCAGTGGCAAAATATGGAGGGAGAAAAGTATGAAGCTAGCCCATCAGGGGAATGACACCTAAGTTTTGAACAATGTTTAGGTAAGGCCCAGCAGTCCAAGGGAACAGCATGTGCACAGGCAGGAGGGCGACAGATGACAGAAGGGTGCACTGAGCATGGATGGGACTGTCATTAGCCTGATGGGCAAAAACAGGGTGACAGTTGGGAGGAATGTCTGGAAGAGGGCACAAAAGGGGCTCTTATGGATGTTGATAATATTGTTTCTTTTTTTTTTTAATGTTTATTTATTTATGAGAGAGAGAGAGAGAGAGAGAGAGACAGAGAAAATTTCAAGGAGGCTCCACCCTGTCAGCGCAGAGCCCGATGTGGAGCTCGAACCCATGAAACCACAAGATTATGACCTGAGCCAAAATCAAGAGTTGGATACGCAACCGACTGAACCAGCCAGGCGCCCCAACATTCTGTTTCTTTCTTTTTTCTTTTAATGTTTTATTTTTGAGAGAGAGAGAGAGAGAGAGAGAGAGAGAGCGCGAGCGGGGGAGGGGCAGAGAGAGAGGGAGACACAGAATTGGGAGCAGGCTCCAGGCTCTGAGCTGTCAGTACAGAGCCCAAGGCAGGGCTCGAACCCACGAACTGCGAGATCATGACCTAAGCCTAAGATGAATGCTTAACTGAGCCACCCAGGTCCCCCACAACACTGTTTCTTAAAAAAAAATTTTTTTTTAATGTTTATTTATTTTTAAGAGTGAGAGAGACAGAGCGTGAGTGGGGGAGGGGCAGAGAGAGAGAGAGAGAGAGAGAGAGAGAGAGAGAGAGAATCTGAAGCAGGCTCCAGGCTCTCAGCTGAAAGCAACAAGCCCAACATGGGGCTCGAACTCACAAACTGTGAGATCATGACCTGAGCCAAAGTCAGACACTTAACCGACTGAGCCACCCAGGTGCCCCCAACATTCTGTTTCTTAATTGGAGTGTGGATTATTCATCATTTTGTGAGAATTCATGGAACTGCACATTAATGATTTATGCACTTTCTGTATTTATGTTATACTTCAATAAACAGTTAATCTACAAAGTCTCAGCAAGCAGGTAGGTAGGGGTCAGATGACAGCAGACTTAGATTGCACAATCACCCCAAAGCATCCAGCTACAGGCCTAGACATGACATTTCACATAACGTCTGAAACTGCAGCCTTATCTGGACAAGACCTAGGGTATCTTGTTCATCTAACCAGGAGGAACTATTCCAAGAGGACTATGGGTTTTGCCAAAAAAAGATAATCTACTGTTTATCTGCTGGTACAGCTCAGATACTAGGTTTTCTGTCCCAGGCCCAGTCTCCGGGCTTAGGATGGGAGTATTAAAGTAAATCAGTCAAATGTGCATGTACACTGGCTATAGTATTCAGGGAATTTCATTACCTACCCTATAGCTTTGAGTGTGTTTTCCAACTCTCTACCTGTGTCAGGGTGGGGGACAAGACAAGCCTTGGCAAGACGTGGGGTAACAATGCCTCCAGGGATTGCGTCTTGAAGCAATCTGGGCCTGGATAGGTAGCAGAGCTACAGGATAGCACAGGAATGTAGACAGGGTGGGGCTCTGGGGCTGGTTCAAGATACGGACTACAAGTGGAATGAGCAGAGAGGGGTCATGGACAGTGACCTATACCAGGACAGGCAGTGGGACAGACTGAAATGTGGTGAAAAGGTCCCATGGGACATCTTCCCTCAGAAGAGGAAATTGCACTAGGGCCTAACCAACGAGCAAGATTGCTGGGAAGGAGGAGCCGATGCTGGGGCCTGGTCTGCTATACCAAATTCGTTGCCAAGCACTCTTTTAATGGGGCAGGCTGTCTCGGAGTAGTCCATCCATATCAGTGATGATAATAATTTATTGAGCACATTCTCCTGCCATAACTGCAAGCAGTTTACACATATTAAGTTATTTAGTCCCTCTAATAACTCTATGAAGTGGGTACTACTACTATTCCCATTTTATAGAAAAGGATACTGAAGGACAGAAAGGTTGTTTGCCCAGGGTCACAAAACAAGTGAATAATAATAACAGGATTTGAAACCAGACAGTCTCACTCCAAACCCCACTCGCTTTAACTGCATCACTAGGTTACTTTCTTGATCTCAATCTACACCCATATCATAAAAATCATAATAAGCCAAGCAACTATTTGTTGAATGGGCTCTGCTAAGGCAGTATGCTAAGTGTTTTATATTTCTTGTTTATTCTTCCACTTATCTATGAGGCAGACATTATCTATATGATCAAACTGAAGCTCTTGAAGCTTTGTGATTTGCCCAAGGCTACAGAACTGGTAACTAGAAACTAGCAGTTTTTGAAACTGGGTTGATCTGACACAAACAAAACAAAACAAAACAAACAAAAAACCCAGACTGCTTTATCCTAGGGTCCTGTCCTCTAGGACTTTCTTCATGGGCAGAGCTTTACCCTAGAGGGACCCCATATGGATGGGTTCAGGACTAAGGATCATCACTCTCCAACTGTTCTTCCAGGGCTGAGCTCCAGGAAGAGAATCTCTCATTTAAAACTCCAAGTTCTCCCCAGAAGGCTCAGGGAGCCCCTGTCAATCCTGAGGGATCTTTTCAAAAAGAGGATATTATAAAGAGTAGCAACCAGCATCATCATTCACTGAGCTCTTAGTACATCCCCCATCCCATGCTATATTTGACATGCACCATTTCATTCATTCTTTACATTTGCTCTACGCCATAGGAACTGTTTCAATTCCCATGCTACAGATAAGAAAATTGAGGCCCAGAACAGTTCACTGACTTGGTCAAGGTGGCACAGCCAGTAAGTGGAGGAGCTGGAATTAGCTACCGGATCGGTCTGCCATCAGATCAGCCTGAGCTCTTAATCACCAAGCACTACCTCTGATAGTACTGATCCTTCTTTTTCCTCCAGAAGCGAGTCCTGTCACACACACCTCTTTTGGTGGGACAAGGAGAGCTGGAAGGGTCCTTGGGCTGCAAACCTCAGGAATTCCTAGTCTGAAACATCTCAGGACTACCTATTAACATCTGTTTTTTTTCCTTTTTAAAGCCCAATAAAGACTACTTCACAGGGATGGAATATTTTAATTAGCTCACTGAAAGGCAGAGTAGCCCTTGACCAAAAGCCCCAACCTTTGAAATGAAACCCAGACTGCTCCACTAAAATAACATCAACCCTGCCCTTAGGCCTGCTTGCTAGCCAACACCCCAAAAAGCACGTTGTAATACAATGGCTGGGCCCTGTCCTGGCCTGTAGCTCTCGATGTGTCCCAGCTAACCCTGGACTGTCACAAAGGAGGCCAGAGAAGAGCAAGTAGGAGAAGGGGACAGAGCCAATGAGGCCACTCTGTTCTGTGGGACACTAGCTCCATGGAAGTCTGGGAAAAGAGTTGCCAAGTTTTCTTCCACTGTCCCTAACTTCTTTTTTTTTTTTTTAATTCTATTTTTTACAATTTATATCCAAATTAGTTAGCATATAGTGCAACAATGATTTCAGGAGTAGATTCCCTAATGCCCCTTACCCATTTAGCCCATCCCCCCTCCCACACTCCCTCCAGCAACCCTCTGTTCGTTCTCCACATTTATGAGTCTCTTATGCTTTGTCCCCCTCCCTGTGTTTATATTATTTTTGTTTCCCTTCCCTTATGTTCATCTGTTTTGTCTCTTAAAGTCCTCATATGAGTAAAGTCATATGATTTTTGTCTTTCTCTGACTGACTAATTTCACTTAGCATAATACCCTCCAGTTCCATCCACGTAGTTGCAAATGGCAAGACTTCATTCTTTTTGATTATGTAATTTCATTCTTTTTGATTGCCGAGTAATCCTCCATTGTATATATATACCATATCTTCTTTATCCATTCATCCATCGATGGACATTTGGGCTCTTTCCATACTTTGGCTATTGTTGATAGTGCTGCTATAAGCATGGGGGTGCATGTGTCCCTTCGAAACAGCACACCTGTATCCCGTGGGTAAATGCCTAGCAGTGCAATTGCTGGGTCGTAGGGTAGTTCTATTTTTAGTCTTTTGAGGAACCTCCATACTGTTTTCCAGAGTGGCTGCATCAGCTTGCATTCCCACACTGTCCCTAAGTTCTTATCAGTCAGGTAAAATTAATTTTAATTATGTGCTCACTGAAGAAACTTTGGGGAAAAAAAACAGGTATGAAAAGGAAATAGAAACATGAGCTTACTCTCCAGAAACAAGCATCACTCTTTTGGAAACTATTTTTGCTGTTGTTTTAACATAGTTGAGATTATATTTTATTAAAATATACAATCTTGTGGGGCGCCTGGGTGGCTCAGTCGGTTAAGCGTCCGACTTCGGCTCAGGTCATGATCTCACAGTTTGTGAGCTGGAGACCCGCATCAGGCTTTGTGCTGACAGCTCACAGCCTGGAGCCTGGTTCAGATTCTGTGTCTCCCTCTCTCTCTCTGCCCCTCCCCAGCTCGTACTCTCTCTCAAAAATAATAAACATTAAAAATTTTTAAAATATACAATTTTGTATTCTGCCTTAAAAAATAAGTATTCTCACATAATCTACAATTATTTTTAAGCACCATGTGCATGGCCAAACTGTATGGGATTGAACTACATGGGTAAACCATGTTTTACGTAGCCATTTCTCTATTTTGAAGTATTTTCCATTTTTTCCAGTCATTATAAATCATCCTGCATTAATGACTTTGTATCATAAAGCTTTACCTGTATTTCTGCATTGCTTTCAGATAGGTTCTCATAAGCAGAATAAATCAAAAGTACAAACATTTTAAGACTACTGCCAAACTGTTTCCCAAGAGGCCTGTACTAATTTCTAAGTCAACTTGCCATGTGGGAGAATGTCTGTTTGATAGCACCTTTGTCAGCACTGAGAATTATCTTCTAAAATCTTTGCCAGTTTGAAAGGGGGAAAAAAATAAGCCTGTGTTATTTCAATTTGCTTTTATTAATTACCTATGGACTTGAGTATTTTTCCATATTTTTTAGTCATTTATATTCTTTTGTGAATTCTCCTGTTTTCTTCTCTAAATGAAATTCCTTTCCTAATTTCATTAAAATTTAATTACGTGGTGCAAATGTGCAATGTAGAAAAGTGACTTACAGATTTTACAAGTGAACCAACTTTACTGTATATTGTTAGTAGAGATTATTAATACACTCAAAGAGTTAGGATGGGTCAGAGACCCAACTAAAATAGAATTCTTTGAATATTTTAACAGATTTTAACAGACTATTATTTGTGATGGCCTCTGTTTATAGCTGCCAACAATGGAAGAGGTCTGGTACTCCATGACGAACATACTAAGAAATGGAAGAGGAGGTGGGGTGGGCTGATGAAAGACTTTTACATCTCATTTTATACATTTGAATTTCTTTTATTCTTTTTAAAAATCTTTTAATGTTTATTTATTTTTTAAGGAGCGAGAGAAAGAACATGAGCAGGGGACGGGGCAGAGAGAGAGGGAGACACAGAATCCTAAATGGGCTCCAGGCTCTGAGCTGTCACCACAGAGCCCAACATGGGGCTTGAACTCACAAATCATGAGATCATGACCTGAGCTGAAGTCAGACGCTTAACTGACTGAGCCACCCAGGCACCTCCAATGAATTTGTTTTATTCTTACCAAGTACTTCAACTACTTAGGTGAACAACTAAAATTAAAACAAAACAAACAAACCCCCAAAAACAAACAAACAAAAAACAACTAAATTTAGATTTAAAGAAACTGACAAATATGTGACCAACGCTACAAAATTCACATGAAATAAGTGATAAAAGTAAAACAAAATTGTGTGTATAACATTATAAAAATGTCTATGAATTCATACAACAGAAATATGGATATAATATAAAGATTTTTGTTCTGTGGAACCAAAAACAATGTGGCTATAAGAGATACATATCTTTTTCACATGTTTTTCCCCCAAAACAAAAGCTTTCCATTGATTTAAAAAAACATACAAAAGACATTTTTTAAAACAGCATATTTCACATTTTTGTGTGAGATTCCTATTACACGTAACTTCAGAGGCTATGTCTTCAGTCTTTCCATCGTTGTACTTGGCTATTTTAAAGGTGGCATTTCCAAAGGCGAGTGCTCAGTCCCTTCTGCCAGGCTGCAGCACAAGGTCTTTATTTATTTATTGGGGGGGGGGGGGGGCAGTAGGGGCAGAGGAAGAGGGAGAGAGAGAATCCTAAGCAAGCTCCATGCCCAGCGTGGAGCCCGACACAGGGCTCAATCCCACGACTCTGGGACCGTGACCTGAGCCAAAATCAAGAGTCGGACGTTTAACTGATTGAGCCACCCAGGGGCCCCTAGAGTCCTTATTTTAATGGACGCCAGATACCTTGATCAATGAATCTACCTGAGCCCAACACTCTGGAAACAGGGACTGAGGCAGGCAGTATTCACAGATAGCAAAGAGTCTTCACTATTTCAGAGTTATTTCTGACAAAATGACCACAATTTTCATAACAAGAAAATATCTAGTCATGGATAATAAGTTAAACTAAACAGCCTACAGAAAGACTACCCACAACCACTGCAAAGAGAAACAATGTCTTATGATGACCTAAGTCATTCTCATGCCACCCTAGAAAGGGTATGTAAACTCTAAGTAAAAAGCAAATTTTTTTTTTTTTTTTTTTTTTACTATATGAAATTTACTGTCAAATTGGTTTCCATACAACACCCAGTGCTCATCCCAAAAGGTGCCCTCCTCAATACCCTCTCTCAAGCAAATTTTAAAACTCTAAACATAAATAAATAAGCATTTTTTAAAAACTATTGTTAGGCACTTGATAGATCTAGCGGAACAACTGGGGGAAAATAGGGATTGGGACAAAAAGACTAAGCAAAAACAAGCAAAAAAAATTATTATTATTATTATTATTATTATTATTATTATTATTATTTTAATGTTTATTTATTTTGAGAGAGAGAGAGAGGGAGACCCTGCACATAGGTGGGGGAGGGGCAGAGAGAAAGGGAGAGAGAGGGAATCCCAAGCAGGCTCTGTCAGCACAGAGCCCGATGTGGGACTTGATCTCATGAACTGAGCCAAAACCAAGAGTCAGATGCTTAACCTTTTGAGCCACCCAGGTGCCCCCCCAAAAGATAATTATTAACCCCAGGAAGAAGAAAAGGTTATACAAGAAAGAAAAAGTAATCATAGTTACTACTTTGCCCAACAATGAATAATACATACTGTGTCATAAAATATAGGTACCAATTACTGATTTAATCAAGACTGTGATATAACTTCTCTTAGGTAAAAGGGAAGTGAAGACATGATACAAAAGAGCTGAATCTTTATCTCCCATACGGGAATGCAATAGATAATGTCTAAAATATATAATTCATGAAATAGCAATATGAGATCTTAGAAACATGGAAGTAGGGCACCTGGGTGGCTCAGTTGGTTAGGCCTCCGACTCTTGGTTTCAGCTCAGGTCATGATCTCACAGTTCGTGGGTTTGAGCCCTGCATCAGGCTCTGTGCTGGCAGCATGGGGCCTGCTTAGTATTCTCTATTTCTCCCTTTCTCTGCCCTTTCCCTGCTTTCTCTTTCTCTCTCAAAATAAATAAGTAAACATTAAAAATTTTTTGAAAAAAATAAAAGAAATATGGAAGTAAATACCAGCAAAAGCCAGAAAGTAGTTCTTTTGAAGTTGAACTAGGGATGGGAAGAGAGGCAAAGGACTGCTCTTCTCATTATAAGCTTTTTCTCAGTTTTTTGTTTGTTTTTTAAAGTTTATTTGCTTATTTTTTAAAGTAATCTCTACGTAGACCCAACATGGGGCTCAAACTCAGGACCCCAAGATCAAGAGTCCCATGCTCTTCCAACTGACCCAGGCAGGTGCCCCATTGTTTGTTTTTTTCCAACTCTGTTAACAGTAACTCTCTTGAGTAGTAGAATTTCAGCATCTTCTAATTTTTTTTTCTCTTAGCTTACTTAAATTTCCTATAATAATCCTGTATTATTTGTGTAATTAAAAAATATGTTCTTAAGTGTTGGATTTTTTTTTTTTTTTTTAATCCACAGAAGAAGTATTACAAAACCCTACACAAATCAAGTCAGGGACCGAGCTTTGGGCTTTCCTTTGGGGCCTTACCTTTTATCGTGGTCAAAATGAAGAAGGCAATGAGGGTGTTATTGATGGCACAGGTAGACTTGGCAACACAAGACAAGACCGTGTAGGGATTTAAGAGATAGCTGGGGGAAAAAACATACAAAATTGGCATCAGTAATCCCAGTCAAAGGACCAGGGAGTCCTGGCCACCACAGGTAGGCAAGTCAAGGGACTTACTAAAACCATACTCAAGGGAAGGCAATTCTTAGAAATGAGTTCTCTTAAGTAAAGAGAATGAAATGGTGTTGGCACCAATTAATATAAGACACCGAACATTCACTGCCTAGTCTGTGCTGTGTGGTAAATCATCACAGAGATCCAGTAAACTAGCGATACCATTATTCCTCCGATGAGGAAACTGAGACTCAGTGGTTAAGTAATTTGCCCAAGGCTTCACAAGTTAATAAATACATTCAAAATCAGTACCTCCTGGCTCTAAAGCCTATGTTGTTTCTAGTACTTCAGATCTCATAAGTGATAAAATTTTACCAACTCCCACAGAGCCATATATTTTAGGAATGGCTACAGTTGTCTTTGAAAACCAGGAGGTAATTTGTCCTCAGTTGGGCTCCTAAGCTCTGACACAGGATACCCCCCGTTCCTCTGAGAGGTCAGAGTAGCTTTGGTTTAGCCCTCTTGGTAGTCAAGCTGTATCCACCAAGCTAGATCCCAAGTACAGGGTAAGAATCTACTGAATTCAATGAGCTGGTTGTCATGGAACTTCACAGGACATCTTGAACTTCTACTGGAAGGAATTAAGCTCACAAACCTAGTCTTTTCTTGAGGTGGGAAGGAATGGACTGAGCAATGAATTTAAAATGCTGATTAGGGAAATCTTGTGCAGTCAAAATAGATTATTATTTTATTTATTTCTATCCTCTTCTTCAGAAGATTTGAGGCAGCTCAAATGAGAACAGGTAATAAAAAATAATAGGAAAATAAAAATAGAAACAAAAAAAATCAAGACCAGGAAAAACATAAAAAAAAAAAAAAAAAAGGCCAGGGAAAAAAGACCAAATGGGTTTTCTACAGCACTGTAATAATCAGCTTCAAATCTGGTTCTGAGTTTCCTGGCAGACAAAGTGAAAAGGGAAACCAGTTACATAATTCTGATTATTAGATAGGAAGAAACATACCAGTGTCTCAGGGAGAGATTATAATTATTATTCACCAGTAAAGACCTTAAATCCAATACCTCCCAAGGCTGTAAGAGTAGCAGTTTTAAAAACCAAAGGCCCAGAAATTGTTGGTGTTTTTTTTCAAGAATTACAGACAGGCTTGTTATACAACCTTTAAAGAAATGGCTGCTGCTATTATAAAAGTATCCCCAGGAGATAAATGAGTCCATAAGGGATTCATAATGTTGCTAAACCTCTGGTTCTAATTAGGTAGTTCTTGCTAGTATTTCTGAAATACATAGAAATGAAAGCTGTTTGGTGGGAGAGGGGAAGAAAGCCATTTCTAAATAGCAGGTGATGTTCAAAAAGCAGCTGCACACCACCTAATACTGAACAGGAGATTCACATATAAAGCAGAGGGTTGAATAAACTGTCCTCACAAGCCCCTTCTAATTCTGAAGTTCTAAGGTCATGTTTTTCCATGAGGAAATTTGCCCATCTTGTTTACACTATATCCCTAGAAGCTAGTATATTATTCATATTCAATGACTATGAGCTGACTGAATAATTATTCACATTTGCCTATCTCTATATAAACAAGAATAACCTGAAAGAATTAAACTTACAGGCAGCACTGAGTACTCCTAGAGAATTCTTTTAAAGAGCTTCAGTAAGTTCCACTCTCCCATACTGGTCACCCAGCTGGGATGGGTCTATCTGGCTATAGTTTTCTAAACTACAAATGGGGGACTAACTGTATATGAAACATAGGAGATGCTCAAAATAATGGCCATATAAAGATTGGAATTTTATTCAATCCATATATACAATTAAAGAACTTTGGGTTTTTTTTGTTTGTTTTTTTTTTTAAAGAAACATGGGTTACAAGTAGGCTGGAGCCCAGATCAGCGTGGAGTGAAAAAGCATTTGTGAAGGGCTGATTGTGCATGTCCCTGTGTGAAGCTTTGTCCCAAAAGAGACAGAATGGCTCTGTCTCTTTTGCTGGCCAGAACCCCAGTTGTGCAACAGAACCACAGCAAGTACTTGATGACTAAGACCGCAGATCTCCAAAAATACAACAAACAACATGAGAAAGTCTCATCAGATTTTCCTCGCATTCACTGGCACCGAGCCCTGTTTTGTCAAATAATACTTACAACAGGGCCACTTTCAGAGGGATGTAACGCATTTCCATAGGGGTTCGGATGAGTTCGGCCACATCTGGGGCATACTGGTCTAGTTCTAGGAGGAGTTTCTGCTTTTTAAACTGGAAAAAAAAAAAAAAATGACAAAACACATTATTTCCCATTGCTTTTAGAATGAAGACAGTAGTCCTTCCATGGCCCACATGGCCCCACCTGGTCTGGCCCTACCTCTCCAGGCTCATCTCATACCCACCTCTCGCCTCACCTCTCATTTTCTGGGTTCTGGCACATGCCATACCCCTCCTGCTCCCAGGCCTTTGCATTTGAATTGGAACAACCTCTTCTTCTCTTTCCTTATTAGCTCCCACATAGTCTTTAGATCTGTTAAATCATTTCTTCTTCAGGAAGGCACACTAACCCCCTTCAAGTAGGTAAAATGTCCCTATTAATACACATTCTTTCATAGCGCTGTTCACAGTTATGACTTTTTTATTTATGTGACTAATATCTGTCTCCCTCACTAGACTATGAGTTCCATGAGGACAGGGACCATGTTTTTGCCAATAATTTCCAATACCTGGCACAGTGAGCAAACAATAAATATCTATTGAATGACTGAATGAATAAATGGCAAAGCAATGTTCCCAGCCCTGTTGAAGAGTTACCATGACTGGCCTAAGAACTCCAAAGTTCCATCAGCAAAGTGAAATATTTTCATGCAAAGTAAAATGATCCCCTGATGTCACAGTATCCCAGGTTTTCTTCCATGTTCTCCTGTTTCAAGTTTTTGACTCCCACAGAGGAAGTGGGGAATGGCCATGATGAAGAAAAGGAGGAGAGCTGGGTGTGGCTGGGCAGCTGGAGAGTCAGGAGGGAATGAGACGGGGGTGGAAAGCTCTTGCCTTCCCCTGGTATGTCCCAACAAGTTCATGGGTGTGCTCCAGAATGAAAAAAAGTTAGGCAACCCTATAAGCAAACATGGGTCAGACTATAGATGGAAAAAGCCTCTGAACCCCAAATGGGTAGCCTTGCTGATTTAATGGCCCAAGAATCTTATTTCGACAGGATAAATTCAAGGCTGCAACTGATTATGAAAGAGAGTAGTGCAGAGATGTCACAGTAGCAAGTGTGCAGGATTAAAGATTTAATGATAAAAAAATGCATGTACAGAACATTGCACTATACCATTTACACAAAGTTAAAAGCATGCAAAATAATACTACGTGTTATTTAGGTATATATGCAAAAGTAGTAGAAGTTAAGGCCCTGTGTGGGGACAATAAACACTAAATTCACAACAGTGGTAACTGGTGAGAGGAAGAATAAGGAGATGAAAGTCTCAGAGGCAACTTTATGTGTAATGTTTTATTTTTTAAGTTGAAGTAAGTTCACAGTACATATTATTCTTTACATATTTTTGTATGTCTTAGGTATTTCAGAATTTTTTTAAATGGAAAATTAAAAAAAAATTTAAAGATCCATTTTTCAATTCAAAAGAAAGTATAGAAGTTATCACAGGAACACAGGTAAGCCCAGATTTCTTGCACAAATTTAGTAGTAAAGAGTTAATCAGAAAACCAGAACAACCTTCAAAAACCTCCTTTGATCATCTCTGAGAGTTCAGGTTAAACAGTGGGAATTATCATCGGTAAAAGTTAGGCTACCATGCACATCTGGGATTGTTTAATTAAAAAGACAATATATAAACTACAGTGCTTTTATCAGAGAGGAGGGGGCTGGCTCAGCAGACAGAGCACTTAGTGAGGACAGCTGCAGCAGTGGTAGAGGAAGGAGGCCCTGCTAGCTAAGAGTCCCTGAGTTCCTGCAAAAAGAAGGCCATCTGGCTGGGGGGAGATGCTCAAAGAAGCCTGTTGAAGGGAAGCAGGGAGTCAATCCAGGAGCAGCCGGAGATACAGGTGGGAATGCAGACCCAGTCCCCAGGCTGGAAGCCTGCCATCAGGACTATAGGAAGGGATGGGGACAGCTAAACAGGCATGTGCAGATCCTGGGCAGAGGTGACCCTATGCCAACAACTAAAGAAAAGTACTTCCTAATAACCCCAATCTTCCAAAATACTTTGAAACAGAAAGAGTTATAAAAGGAGAGCCTGTAGGAGAGAAAGGCAATCAGGTCAGCAGTCCCCAGATTCTCTGCTATCTCTTTTTGTCTCCCCCCAAGCTCACCAGCAAAGCCCCCATGATGCCTGGCCTCATGGTCCCAATTATTGACTCAGCTCCCCCGAAGAACAGCCAAACTCCCTTTTAAAAATCCCCACTGGATCCAGTCAGAGACAGGAAAATGGCTACAAGTCAAAGGAAAAGCGAATACACACACACTAAGAAAATGTTAAAGTATAAAAATAAGTGAGGTTAAGGAGTACAAGTTAAAATCCAAAGATAAATATTTCTATATATTCAGCAGCCTTGACAATGATGAGATTTAAAACTATCATAAGAGAGATTAAAAGTGGCCTAAAAGGAAATCACCTGACTGATCATTACCTCTGTGATCATTAATCACCTCATACACAGATGCCTGTGCACTTTTCCATATGTGTGTTGTATTTCAATAGACATTTTTAATTAAAAAATAAATCTCCAGGGTGGAGTTTTCTTTCCCTTCTATCCATTTCTCTATGCAGCCTTTCCTTGTCCTTACAAGATTTGGTTTTACAAGGACATTATTCCCCTGCTTCAAATAAACAGCTTTTTCTAATAATTGAATCTGTGTCTATACCAATTTGCAACCTCCAAAACTAGGGTGTCCAGAGGTGGAGTAGTGAATACTCCTCCCCCCCCCCCCCCATCTCTGTTAGCTTCACCGCATTCCAAGTTCAGGAGTCTATGCTCCAAATTTACAACCCTCTAATCACATTAAGGGAAGACACATTTTTATCACTCTCTCTCAAACTACAAGCAACTTTCTAACACAAATTCTGAGTCCCAAATAGAAAGTACAATCTCAGCAAAGGACAGACTAGATTAACAACAATGCTTTTGTCAAGTAAGGTAGATGTAAAATGTGAGAATCCACTGGTCACAATCAATCAGCATTCATATTCCATAGGCTAACAGCTGGAGAAGGGCTAGGAATGGAACCCACCTTTGCACCATAGTTTTCCAGAACACGTTTGAGTATAGACACAGCTTTGTTACCATGGATCTGGTCTTAAATCCCAGCAAGACTAAAATTCTTCCATATGCTATGGGCCCATTCTGACAAAGTGGGGAAGATTTGGGGGAAGATATGTGCTGCTACTCTATCCACATCATCAAAAATCTGCCATTCAGAATGAGTTAATTTTTGACACAGTGTAAATAAAACTCTTGTTCTGACCAAGAAACCTAATGTTCCAATAGGCTGAATTCTGAGGATGGAGAAACAAAACTATTCCAAATTTCAATTCAGTCTTGGTGACAACAGAATGTTTTGGTGTGTTAAAAAACAGGGTATCAACAACAGCTCATTTGGTTTTCTCTCAACCTCTTTAAATCACACAAAGAAAAAAAATTCTCTGTATGTTTCCATATAAACTCAAATAATAAACAAATGAATTAAAATTATCATTGCTCTAAATTAAAGGGATCTCTTCTACTGACACTGATGTCTAACTTTGTTAGGAAATTAAATGAAACCTAGCTTCATTACTTACCCTTAAGCTTCCCCCACCATTAAAAAATTGTTTTAATTAGGGTGTATGCGTGGTATGTTTATGACAGTTGAACAGGAAAAAAAGGAGTACATATGATGTTGGCATCTCTAATCAACTTTCACTAAAACACATTTCAGTTTTACATTTTGGTTGAAAAGATCTAGCCGTGTTCTTAAATGAAAGCTACCAACCCTCCCTTGGATATTCACATATATCACATCTATACCGTGTATATGTATGTGTGTGTGTGTGTGTGTGTGCGCGCGCGCGTGCACATGCACGTGTATACACATACACTGGTGGGTACAGACACAGATCTACTTTTTTCCCAGTGTTTTTTATTGAAAATTTATAAACTATAGAAAAGTTTATAAATAAAACACCTAAATCCACTAATTGTTAACATTTTGCCACATTTCCTTTATCTCTACACATACATATGCAAACATGCAAATTCTTTTGCTGAACTATTTAAAAGTAAGCTGTGGATGTCATGACATTTCACCCCTAAATATTTTAGCATATAACTTCAAAGAACAAAGACTATGGTCTACATACACAATCTATCTTGGGGAAGAAAATAACCACTGCTAATT
Organism: Panthera leo; assembly: GCF_018350215.1. NCBI lineage: Eukaryota > Metazoa > Chordata > Mammalia > Carnivora > Felidae > Panthera > Panthera leo. The sequence goes on along the minus strand of NC_056681.1, from coordinate 24,418,757 downwards.
TATCTCTGCATTCCTCAGCTTATGAATTTCACAACCAATTATTTCATCTCTAGCCCTCAAAGGAATCCTGTTGAAGCATTTCACCTCAGTCCCTAAAATTTTCTTTTCTTTTCCAATCCTACTGAAATACAACTGACATATGATATTGTGTAAGTTTAAATGTACAATAAGATTTAAAACATGCACATATTGTAAAATGATTACTGCAATAAGGTTAGTTAACACACCCATCACCTCACATAATTCCTGTGTGTGTGTGTGTGTGTGTGTGTGGTAAGAGCATTTAAGATATACTCCTTTAGCAACTTTCAAGTATATAATACTGTTAACTATAGTCACCATGCTATACATTAGATCTCCAGAACTTACTCATCTTACAACCAAAGTTTGTACCCTTTGACCAATACCCTCCCATTTCCCCTATCTCCAAACCCACCCCCTGTCAACCACCAATCTATTCTGTTTCTAGGAGTTTGACTTTTTATTTATTTGTTTAAAGTAAGCTCTATGCCCAATGTGGAGCTTGAACTCACGACTTTGAGATCAAGAGTCACATGTTCTACTGCCTAAGCCAATCAGGCTTCCCAGTTTTACTTTTTTAGATTCCACATATAAATAAGGTCATACAAGATTTGTCTTTGTCGACTTATTTTAGTTAGCATAATGCCCTCAGGTTTGTTTATGTCCCAAATGCTCCACTGGTTTAAGATGTACACTCTCTGGTCTTATAGGGCTATTAAGCCTATAAACGGACCCCGATTTAAGAACTCACAATTCAGATATTTTGTACATCTCTTTGAGGTCCATAATTGTAGAATTCACTTAGCTTTGTTACTAATGACCAGTGCCACAGAAAGGCAGACTGCTACTTCTGGTTCTATTACTTGGTAACAGACGTGAAAATAAACCACAGACAACACCAGTGGGATGCAGCCTTTTCTCTCCCCAGTTAATCTCAGTGGCTCCTAGCCAGTCAAGGAGGACTGCAGCCAATTTTTAAAATAACTACATGGATAGTACACATGGTTAATCTGTTAACTCTCTTAGAACCCAGGAAAATGAAAATGGTCACGATATACCACTCCCTTTGGCTATTACATACGGATTAAGACTAAAGTTTACATCAATACTTCATCAATACTTTCTACAGGCGGGGTGCTGGGTGGCTCAGTAGGTTAAGTGTCTGGCTTCAGCCCAGGTCACGATCTCACAGTTCATGAGTTCAAGCCTCCACATCGGGCTCTCTGCTGTCAGCACAGAGCCCACTTCGGATCCTCTCTACCTCTCTCTGTCTTTCCCTCCCCGTTCCCTGTTCACATGCTTTCTCTCTTTCTCTCTCAAAAATAATTTTAAAAAAGGGGGCACCTGGGTGGCTCAGTCAGTTAAATGTCTGACTCTTGATTTCAGCTCAGGTTATGATCTCATAGTTTGTAGATTCGAGCCCCATGTCGGGCTCCGCACCGGCAGCATGGAGCCTGCATGGAATTCTCTCTCTCTCTCTCTCTCTCTCTCTCTCTATCTCTCTCTCCTTCTCTCCTTCCCTCTCTGCCACTCCCCTGCTTGCTCACTATCTCTCAAAATAAATAAATAAACTTAAAAAAAAAAAAGAAAAGATTACACCTGATTAAAAAAAAAAAAACAAAACAAAAACTTTCTACAGGCATTTACTACATGCCAAATTTTCCAAAGAAGATTGTTCTCTGTAGGGAAACAGAAACTACACTGGGAATCCAATTTTACCTCAGATAGGCATAACACAGTGAGTTAAAAGCTATATTCATGAAAGGAAGATTATTAAGGGTCCTCATTACTATAACTGTAGTTCAACTCTGCTCCAGAAAGTCTAAAGTTGCACAGGTGAATGGATATTAAGCTACAGAGATTAAACTGACCTTTCTGTATCTATTAGTGAAGCTGTCTTGTTGGTTTAGGTTTGGCCATTGCAGAGCTGGCTTAACAGGCCAGAAGCTTCATTCCTATTTCTTAGTATTTTTAAACAGTTGGATCCTTACGTACACGACCTTTGATTTTTTGTAATAACAGAGATCAGAAGGCTACCAAAAAATTCCACCAGTTTTGTTTCACCCACTGACTACTTACCACAACTTTATTGAAGTCTTGGATTGCAAAATACAGGGCAATGGCAGTGAGTGCATCAGTTACCTGTCAAAAGAAAGAGAAACAATAGTATAAGAGTGAGGAAATGCTGCCAGGGCCTAGAGATTTTGGATGGTGGTGGTCTATTTGGTAATGAATTCGTCCAGTCAGGCAGAACCTCAACCTTCACTTTGACTACCCAAAGATAAAGCCTTTCAGGGAGATTTGACTGGACAACCTTGAGGATAAGGATGCATCAAGGCTTATGTTAGCCTTGTGTACCACATCTGTTCTTTAATTGCAAGTTACTCAAGTTTTCTATAAAGTAGGAATAATACCCAATACTTTGCAGGCCTGATGTACGTCAAGTGCCCAGCACTAAATAAGTCCTCAATAAACAAGAGCCATTATAATTATTAAGGAAGACCTCAGTGGATCTCCTACTTGACCCAGATTTTCAACTCTACATTAGGCAAGTGTTTCAAATTACTATCTCTCAAAACAGCCCTGTCATCTCAACTTTGAAGGTTATTGCTCCTAAGAGTCTCATCAGGCCTATGTCCACTGCACGGAATCTTTTGGCAGAATGCTTAGGAACTTCAGGATGCCCTCTACACTGGCACCACAATTAAAGTCAATCATAGAATTTTGGCACTAGAAAGTTTGAGACTACATAGTCCAGAAACCAAATTTTAAAAGTATAAGGAATTAGAACTGGTCAGATGTCAGAGACTACTCCCCATACTTCCATAATATATCACAGTTCCTTGAATTCAATTAAGGATAGGTTTTTGCTTTCACACTCTGAACAACTCCTAAGTTCCTAAAAGATAATTTTTCTTAAAAACAACAAGATAAAAGACTATAAAGATATATACATGTTGATTTCATGTGGAAGGTTACTTACCATAAATACCAATTCAGCATAGTCAATCAGGAAATGAAAGAGGTATATTATTAATGGAGTCTGTAGGAGAAAAACAAACAAACAAATTAACTTAAATCTTACTATTATCAGTTTCAAGAGTAGTAAAGGTATGAGGTAAACTTTAATTCTAAGGCATACAGAATAGCCAAGGGGAACTCCACAGTGGACCAAGATTGCTGAACTCCTAAAATAAACTGGGAAATGTTTTCCCTTCTTCTGTCTTCTGAGATGTTTTATATCTCATTGATCTCTCTTTTTTTTTTTTTTCTGTTTTCTATCCTTTTCTCTCCAAGCTTTAGTCTAGATATTTTCTACAGATCTATCTTCCAGATCATGAGTCATCTCTCTTTTTTTCTCAAAGATTTATTTTTTTATTTTTTGTTTATTTATTTTTGAGAGAGCAAGAGTAAGCATGCATGCATGGGGGAGGGGCAGAGAGAGAGGGAGACAGAGAATCCCAAGCAGGCCTCGAACTCATGAACAGTGAGATCATGACGTGAGCCGAAATCAAGAGTCGGGCACCTAACCACCCAAATGTCCCAAGATTTTATTTATTTTTCAAGTAAACTCTACACCCAATGTGGGGCTGGAACACACAACCCTAAGATCACGAGTCACATGCTTTACTGACTGAGCCAGTCAGGTGCCCCATGAATCTTTAGCTTTGTGTAATTGGCTGTTAACTGTGCCTATTGCATTCTTAATTTGCTATTATGTTTTCCAGTTCTAGAATTTCCATTTGATTCATTATTATATATTCCAGTTCCCTGGAGAAATTCTCTACCTCGTCACTTATTTTTTGTGCATATTAATCACTGACCACAGTTATCTTACAGTCTAAGTTTGACAGCTCCAATATCTGAATCGCCTGTGAATCCGTAGTGTCTATTTATTTTTCTCTTTTATTATGCTTGGTAACTTTTGGTTGAATGATGGATATTATAGATATGAAAAATTTTAGAGGTTCTGGACAAGGCTATTTTCTTCCAGAAGGGATTTCTTTAAATTTCTGGCAAGCAATTAGAATAGAATAGCATCACCTTAATCTAATTAGTTTAGCTAATTAAGCTAGATGTGTGTGTGTGTGTGTGTGTGTGTGTGTGTGTGTGTGTGTGTCTGTGTGAGAGAGTGAGAGAGAGAGACAGAGAGCATGCACAACTGGGAAAAAGGGGCAGAGGGAGGCTCCACTCTCAGCATGGAGCCCTATGCAGGGCTCAATCCCACAACCCTGAAATCACGGCCCAAGCCGAAAACAGGAGTCGGATGCTTAACGGACTGAGCCACCCAGCGCCCCTTTATTTTTTTGTAATATCTATATGTCATTTACCCTTATTCCTTCCTTCAGTGTAGTCCTTCGGAGGACCCAACTGGAAGCGAAGATGTTTACCAGAGCCCTGCCACCTTGGTTGGCCATGCATTTGATTTTGTTATTTCTCCAGCACTGTGAGACTTCCAATAGCTCTACTTAGCTCCTTAGCCTCTTAACAGCCAATTTCTGTTCTCTTTCTCTGCCCTCAGCCTATGCCACTTACAAATTGATAAATACATCAAAGAGAAAGCAGCTCAGACTGTCAGTCTCACATTTTGTATTTTCCTCTCTGGGATCTCAGCCCCTCAATAATCCTGGCTATCTTGATACTTTCCAATACCATCAAAGAGATATTTTTTTCTATTCATCCTCCTTTCCTAGTTTTTCTTTGCAGGAGGGTTGATCTGCTACTATAAGCCAGTTCACCAATCCACCAGAACCAGAAAGATAGTGCATGACTTGGTTTTAGTGAGTTTTTGCTGGTGACTCAGGAGCACCTCTTTCCAACTCCCAATCACTTGCAAAAATATATCCTGTAATATTGCAAAGGTCACTAACAGGCTTTTTAGCTAGTGTAGTAGAAAGAACAAGGCTTTGGGGTCAAACTCAGGTTTAAATCCAGGTTCCACCTGTGTACTTTTCCCTTCCAAGCCTTAGTTTCCTCAGCTATAAAATAAGAATAGCCACCTATTTCAGGGTACCTGGGTGGCTCAGACGGTTAAGTGTCCAACTTTGGCTCAGGTCATGATCTCGCAGTTTGTGGGTTCGAGGCCCATGTCGGGCTCTGTGCTAACAGCTCAGAGCCTGGAGCCTGCTTTGGATTCTGTGTCTCTTTCTCTCTCAAAAATAAACATAAAAAAAAAGAAGAATAGTGACCTTTCACAGGGTTCTTGGGAGGAGTAACTGGTAATGGGCACAAGTGCTTAGCACAGTGCCTAACATACAGTAAAACCTCAATATGTTAGCTACCTGAGATCAACTTTTTACCTCCTTTTGAAAACAAGGGCATCAACTTTGCCTTCCAAAGTTCTAAAAGAACCAAACGTTTTACAACTGTCTACTAATGGATTCTTTTTTGCATTTATCTTTGTCAGTAAGAAGTAGTAACTTGATATTTATATTACCAATAGCCTGCTTTCAAAGTGCTTTGATGCTTTAGATAGTTTAGAGTGGCACTAAGTAGGTCTCAGAAATGACAGAACAAATAGTTCTCAAAAAGCCTATCAGCAAATGGGCTGGTTTCCATAATGAACTAACATGTCCACAGTAGTTTAACTGTATATCATATTATTATAGAGAAGTATACAGTGAATATAATTTGTCTTCATGCTACATTTCCATGTGAGTGACCATTCCCAGTCAGGGTAGGGTAAATTTTGAATGAACTCACAATTTTATGATCATTACTTGGCTAAACACAAAATAGAAACATTTGTTGAAGGTAGTCATAAAATCTAATGTGGTTGCCACAATTCTCTTTTTCTCTCCTGTGCAGATTTTTCTTCTCCCCTTTAACATATTCTTACTTTTCCCTAAGAACTAGATGGTAAAATCAGCTGAAGATTAAAAAAAAAAAAAAAAAAAAGGCAAAGGAATGATGAACTTTCTCTTCCAAAGTACTCTTTTCACTTGGCTTGATATAATTTTTTTCTTTTTCTTTTATTTCGGAGAGAGAGAGAGAGCACAAGTGGGGGAGAGGGGGAGAGGGGCAGAGGGGCAGATTGAGAGAGAGAGAGAGAGAGAGAGAGAGAGAATCTTAAACAGGCTCCACACTCAGCACAGAGCCCAATGCAGGCTCAACCCCATGACCCTGGGATCATGACCTGAGTCAAAATCAAGTTGGATGCTCAACCGACTAAGCTACCCAGGCACCCTTAATTTTTTTTTTTTTATGTTTATTTATTTTTGAGACAGAGAGAGACAGAGTGTGAACAGGGTAGGGGCAGAGAGAGAGGGAGACACAGAATCCAAAACAGGCTCCAGGCTCTGAGCTGTAAGCACAGAGCCTGACGCGGGGCTCAAACTCACAGACCGTGAGATCATGACCTGAGCCGAAGTCAGCCGCTTAACCGACTGAGCCACCCAGGCGCCCCCAGGCACCCTCAATTTTATTTCTTTATGCTTTATTATTTAAAGAAACTATATTGAAACACAGGTAGCTCTTGATTTAAGAACATTGAGCTTACAAGCAAATTAACCCATATTCAGGAAAGAGGAGCAAGGGACTCCGAGTTTGAGGTCATCCCCACTACGTTTGGGGGAAGCAACTGTTCACTCCCCAAGAGGTTATCTTACACAAGTATAGAGAGTTAACATGGCTTCTTATAGCAGGAAATTACTATCTCATACCATTATCCCCTTTTACTTATATGCGTGCGCGCGCGCGCACACACACACACACACACACACACACACACACACACACACACACCCCAGTAAGGAGTAAGAATATGTTCTAGACTCCCTCACTATAGCTAAGAACGCATTTTCCCAGAGAAACATTTTAAATAATGGTTAAATGGCTAGATACAGCTCTTCCATTCATTCATTTGACATATTCTTTCTGACAGGACTATTTCACATCTTCCCCTGTCCTCAACCTCCAACTTCCCTCCCCACTCCTCACTGTCATCTGACAACTTCATTTCTTATTTCACTGAGAAAAGAAACAATTAAATGAGAACCACCTTATTTTCCCACTACCCACTGACCAACATCCTTTATCTATACCTATATTCTCTCTTATTAACAAAAGATGAACTTCCTTTCTTCTTACCTAAAGTCAAATTCTCCCCTTATGAACTGCATCCCATTCCTTCCTGCCTCCTCAAAGACAATGCTCATTCAATTATTCTCTTCCCTACATCACCAACTTCTCTATCCACAGGATTATTCCCATCAGCAACCATATACACAGATTCTCAATTTTTTTTTGCTATTTTATTATTTTATTTTAGTAAGTTTTGAGAGTTTTTACATGTTTTTTTAAAACAGATTCTACACCCAATGTGGGGCTTGAACTCCCAACCCTGAGATTAAGAGTCACATGCTCTACTGACTGAGCCACATGTTTCTTTTTTTTTTTTTCACTGAAGTATAGTTGACACACAATGCTACATTAGTTTCAGGTGTACAACATGGTGATTCAACAAGTTTATATATTATGTTATGCACCCCACAAGTGTGGCTATCATCTGTCACCATACAATGCTATTATGATACCTCTGACTACATGCCCTATGCTGTCCCTTTTATTCCATAATTGAAAGCCTGTATCACTCCTCTTCACCCATTTTGCCCATCTCCCCCACCCCACTCCACTCCACTCTGGCAACCATCAGTTTGTTCTGTATATTTATGGGTCTGTTTCTGCTTTTTGTTAGTTTATTCATTTGTTTGGGTTTTTTAGACTCCACATGTAAGTGAAATCATATGGTATTTGTCTTTGTCTGACTTATTTCACTTAGCACAATACCCTCTAGGTCCAACCGTGTTGCTGCAAATGCCAAGATCCCATTCTTTTTTATGGCTAAATAATATTCCAATGTGTGTGTGTGTGTGTGTGTGTGTGTGTGTGTGTGTGTGTGTGCGCGCGCACATGCATGCACGCGTGCTTCCACATCTTGGCCATTGTAAACAGTGCCACAATAAATATAGGGCAGATTCTTTAAAACCTCATGAGGTATCTGCCTTCAGCGGATATCTGCCATACCATTTGTCTGCCCTCCTTTAGAGCAAATTCCTTAACAAGATTGTCTATTGTCTATCTTCTCAAGAGAAAGTCCAAGATGTAAGCCACAGTGTCTTTTATAACCTAATTTAGGAAGTGACATACCATTATTTCTGCATATTTTTTTTTTCAGTCATACAAGCCAACTCTGGTATGATGTGGGAGAGGACCACAAGTGTGAATACCAGAGGTAGAAATCTTTGGGGGTCATCATGGAGGCTGGCTATCACACAAGGTGATTACATCAAGTTCCATGTTTGTTTTTTCAGTTGTTAGTTTCTTTCGTAATATGAAATTTATTGTCAAATTGGTTTCCAAGTCCCATGTTTTCAAATATCATCTGTAGGCTGACAGATCCCAATTTTAAACCTCCAGTCAGAACCTCTCTTCTTGAGTTTCACATTTGTATAGCCTGTTGCCTTACCATTGTCATTTGGATGTCTTCAAACTTAATATGGTGAAATCCGAACTCTTACTTCTTACCCTCCAAAAAATGCTCCTCCCTCAGTATGCCTCATCTCATTAAATAACCTCAGTTATTCAGTTGCTCAGGACAAAAAACCTGCTATTCTTGAATCATATCCTTGAATCTTCTCTTGCCTTCGTATCTCATATCAAATCTATTAACAAGTCTACTTCTAAAAGTATAACCAGAATTTAATTACTTTTTTAAAGAATCTAATCACTTTTCACCATCTTCATTGTTACTACACTAGTCCCAAGCCACCATCATCCTGCTTAGACTACTGCATAGGCATCCTTCCTAATCATTTTCCTGCTTCACCTCTTATCCCTAGAGTCAATTCCCCTTACAGTATCTACAGCAATATTTATCAAATGTAAAATAAATGTGATCACTCCTCTCCTGGCTTAAAAGTCTCCATGTCTTCCCAGCATAGTAAAAACAAAATCTAGTTGCTACCGTGGGCCACCAAGATTAGTGAAGGATCTCAAGATGGCTGGGCAAAAACTTTCTCTAATAGGCATTTACTGAGTAGCCCTTGGAAAGATCATACCCTGAGACCAAAAGACCACTGTTAATTCCCTAAAGTCTTGGAATGAGACCCTTATAACCACACTGGCTACTCTACCTAAGAATCCACCTGCTATCAACTGGGCTTACACAAGGCCAATGTGGTAAAGGCTGACTTGGCAAATGACTTTGAGAAGTTTAATGCCCTGAAGGCTCGTGTGCCAGGATGCTAAGAAAAAAGATGTGAAAAGTTGTGCTGAGTTTTTACCTCTCTCCAAGGCCAGGATTGAGGAATACGAGAGAGCTAGAGAAGATGAAGAACATAATTCCATTTGAGCAAATGACCACTGAGGACTTGAATGAATTCTTCCTAGAAACCACATTAGATAAGAAGTATCTCAATTTATAAGAATTTATAAATTTGAGTCTAGGAGGAAGCTCTGGTCTTCATATTATAAATTTTGGACATTAAAAATAATTACACTAAAAAAATAATAACACTAAAGATAGATAGGTAGGTAGAGAGAGAGAGCGAGAGGGAGAGAGAGAGAAGAACCAAACTCCTAACCATGTGTATAAAAAGTGCTACATAATCTGATTCCTAACTTTGCATAATTTGTCTCTATTATTCTCCTCTTTGTTCATTCTGCCTTAACACTTGCCTTCTTTATCCACTCACAAATGCCAAGTGCATTCCCAAATCAGGGCCATCATAGATGCTATGATATGCTGGCTTCATTTAGATCTCTTACTCAAATTTCACTTCTTCAGAGTGCCTTCCCTGAACACACTATCTAAAATAGTGACACATACATGACTTTCACTCTCTTTTTTTTAACATTTATTTTTGAGAGACAGAGAGAGACTGAGTGTGAACAGGGGAGGGGCAGAGAGAGGGAGACACAAAATCCGAAGTAGGCTCCAGGTTCTGAGCTGTCAACCCACGAACCACAAGATGATGACCTAAGCCCAAGTCAGACACTTGACTGACTTAGCCACCCAGGCGCCCCAACTGTCACTCTTTTTTTTATTATTGAGTTTATTTTGAAAGAGTGAGTGAGTGCAGGAGAGGGGCAGAGAGAGAGGGAGAGAGAGAATCCCAAACAGTTTCTATTGTGTCAGCATGGAGCCTGATGTGGAGCTTGATCTCACGAACCATGACATCATGAACTGAGCTGAAACCAAGAGTCAGACACTTAACCAACTGAGCCACCCAGGCAGCCCTGACTGTCACTCTTTATCCCTGTACCCAGTTTTATTTTTCTACATGTACTTACTTACCATTTAACTGAAATCTCACTTTTTTTTTTTAACTTTAGTTTTATGGAAATATAATTAGTATAAAATAAACTATATATATTTAAAGTATACTTTTTTAATGTTTATTTATGTTTTGAGAGACAGAGAATGTGAGCAGGGGAGGAGCAGAGAGAGAGTGAGACAGAGGACATGAAGTGGGCTCTGTGCTGACAGCGCAGAGCCCAACATGGGGCTCAAACTCACAAACCATGAGATCATGACCTGAGCTGAAGTCAGACGTTTAACCAACTGAGCCACCCAGGAGCCCCTAAAGTATACAATTTGATAAGTTTTGGCCTATGTATACACCCATGAAACCATTACCACAACCAAGATATTGAATATATCCCAATTCCCAAATGTTTATCAATTTGACTGTTCATCCCAAAGAACCAACTTTGTTTCAGTGATTTTCAATATTGTTTTCCTCTTTCATTTGTTTTCACTTAGATCTTATTTCTTTTATTCTGCTTACTTTGAGGTTAATTTATCTTCTTTTCCTAATTTATTTTTTTTAAGAACAAGGCAATTTTATTTTTTTAATTTTAATGTCATTTTTAAAATTTATATCCAAATTAGTTAGCATATAATGTAACAATAATTTCAGAAGTAGACTCCTTAATGCCCCTTACCCATTTAGCCCATCCCCCCTCCCACACCCCCTCCAGGAACCCTGTTTGTTCTCCATATTTATGAGTCTCTTACGTTTTGTCCCCCTCCCTGTTTTTATATTATTTTTGCTTCCCTTCCCTTGTGTTCATCTGTTCTGTGTCTTAAAGTCATCATATGAGTGAAGTCATATGATATTTGTCTTTCTCTGACTAATTTCACTTAGCATAATACCCTCTAGTTCCATCCACGCAGTTGCAAATGGCAAGATTTCATTCTGTTTGATTGCTGAGTAATACTCCATTGTCTATATATACCACATCTTCTTTATCCATTCATCCATCAATGGACATTTGGGCTCTTTCCATACTTTGGCTACTGTTGATAGTGCTGCTATAAACATGGGGGTGCATGTGCCCCTTCGAAACAGCATACCTATATCCTTTGGATAAATACCTAGTAGTGCAATTGCTGGGTCGTAGGGTAGTTCTATTTTTAGTCTTTTGAGGAACCTCCATACTATTTTCCAGAGTGGCTGCACCAGCTTGCATTCTCACCAACAATGCGAAAGAGATCCTCTTTCTCCGCATCCTCGCCAACATCTGTTGTTGCCTGAGTTGTTAATGTTAGCCATTCTGACAGGTGTGAGGTGGTATCTCATGGTGGTTTTGATTTGTATTTCCCTGATGATGAGTGATGTTGAGCATTTTTCCATGTGTCGGTTGGCCATTTGGATGTCTTCTTTGGAGAAGTGTCTATTCACGTCTTTTGCCCATTTCTTCACTGGATTATTTGGTTTTTGGGTGTTGAATTTGATAAGCTCTTTCTAGATTTTGGATACTAACCTTTTATCTGATATGTCATTTGCAAATATCTTCTCCCATTCTGTCAGTTGCCTTTTAGTTTTGCTGATTGTTTCCTGAGCTGTGCAGAAGCTTTTTATTTTGATGAGGTCCCAGTAGTTCATTTTTGCTTTTGTGTCCCTTGACTCCAGAGACATGTTGAGGAAGAAGTTGCTGTGGCCAAGGTCAAAGAGGTTGTTGCCTGCTTTCTCCTCAAGGATTTTGATGGTTTCTTGTCTTACATTTAGGTCTTTCATCCATTTTGAGTTTATTTTTGTGTATGGTGTAAGAAAGTAGTCTAGGTTCATTCTTCTGATTGTTGCTGTCCAGTTTTCCCAGCACCACTTGCTGAAGAGACTGTCTTTATTCCATTGGATATTCTTTCCTGCTTTGTCAGAGATTAGTTGGCCATACGTTTGTGGGTCCATTTCTGGGTTCTCTATTCTGTTCCATTGATCTGTCTGTTTTTGTGCCCATCTTTTCCTAGTTTCTTAAGGTAGAAACAGAGGTCATCAGTTTGAGACCTTTCTTCTTTTCCAATATAGGCATTTAGCACTATATATTTCCCCCGAGTACTGCTTACTGACATCCCACATATTTCAATAGGTTGTGCTTTCATTTGCATTCAGTTCTAATACTTTCTAATTTCCCTTCTGATTTCTTCTTTGATCCATGGGTTATTGAGGAGAATACTTAGTTTCCAAATATTTGGGGACTTTCCAGACATCTTTCTGGTATTAGTTTTTTATTTAATTCTATTGTGGTCAAAGAATATACTTTCTATGACTTCATTCCTTTTAAATTCATTAAGCCTTGTTTTATGACCCAGAATATGGTCTATCTTGCAGATGTTCCATGTACACTTGAAAAGATTATGTGTTTTGCTGTTGTTGGACAGAATGTTCTATAAATGTCAATGAGGTCAAGTTGGTTGACATGCTATTCAAGGCTTCTACAGCCTTGTTGATTTTGTCTGCTTGTCCTATGAATCCCTGAGAGAAGGATATTGAAACCTCTGACTATAATTGTGGATTTGTCTATTTCTCCTTGCAGTTCTGTCAGTTTCCATGTATTTTGAAACTCTGTTATTAGGTGCATACACATTAGGATTGTTATGTTCTCTTGAGAATTGGCCCCCTTATCATTATGCAATAAACTTCTTTACTTCTGGTAATATTCTTTGCTCTGAAATCTGTTTTCTTTTTACTAACTTTTTTTTTTTCTTTGTGCTCTCAGAAATAAGTACCATGAGGCCAAGGACCGTGTCTTGTTTCATATCCCTAACACCTACCAGGGTAGCTGGCATTTGGTATGTACTTAACAAATCTTTATTAAAAGACAGAAGGAAGGGAGGGATTGGAATACATCTGTAGATACAGGACTAGGTACTAGGAATACTTAATGAAAAGGTGCCAGTACCTGTTCTGAGGAACATATATCATACTAGGTAAAACAAGTACAGAGGCAATTTCAAGAGTATGACATGAGCCATTAAAAGTATAAGCACAAGATGCTTTGGAAGATGTTCAGGAAGAACGGTTTTAGAAGGAGGTAAACTCTAAGCTAATACCTAAATAGTAAAGCTAATCACAAAAAGAGGGAAGAATAGCCTTCCATAAGGAGACAAGAGCATGAGCAAAGAAACACAGGTAAGAGAGAATACAGTGCTGGAGCATTATGAATGTATGTGAGAACTCTCTCAGGGAGTTCCTATTCTGTCTAGAAAACATACTGCCCAAGGCCTCCTCCACACTGGGCCCTTGTGGCTAGTGGGCTATGCTTTTATATGCCCACACATATCTGTTCCCAATAACTGAATTGTGTGCTTATTAAGAGTCTTAAATTGTCCCTGTTTCTGCTAGCTGCTCTTATTATTGTGGCTCAGTTAGACAGTAATACAAGCTAACTAATATGAATGCAAAAGCCTGTTGTTATTTCCATGAGAACCAAGCTGAATGCTTTCAAAATACTAGACAGAAAAAACAAACAAACAAACAAACAAATTTGTTCTCAAAGTATGTATGAGGGAGACAACTGTAAAACTGAGGGGTTAAAATTTCAAATTAGAAGACTTGTACTTGAAAACGATGTAACCAATAATAATGGGGAGGTGAGAGTGGAAAGAATTGTGGTTAATGTGGTAAGCAGGGCCCACAGGGCTTTGTATACTCCCTAAGGTGTTTGGATTTTATCCTGAGTTCAGTGGTGAGCTGACAAAATCAGATTCACATTTCAGAAAGATGACTCTGACTGCAGAATTAAAAGTAAAGGAGCAAGACCGAATGGAGCAAGACTCGTCAGGAAGCTGTTGCAGGAGCCCACGCAAGGATGATGGTGACCTAACAATGACTTTAGCATTCTTAAGAACTAATTTTATGGGTTAAACAGGCTTTTGTGACTTTCTAAGAAACCAGCATTGCTAACACAGTTTTCATGGAAAAGCATGTTTCAAAGAACCAATTACAGGCCAATTAGCATACAACTTATTTGTGCACTGGGAACCGTTTACGATTTATTTGCCAATAGAAATGGTAACTTCTACAGAAGTCTCATCTGCTTCCGCAAATCACAATCTTGATCTGGATCATTTCCACTGCAATTGTGAAACCTCCTTCTTATGCAGAGGACATCTAAAAAAGGTCTGTTTCTAAATATGATTTTCAAAAATAGATTTTTTCAAATGTTTGTACAAAATGGAGGTTAGGCTTTGGTATTTGTGACTATAAACTACTCTTAATACCCAGAAAAGAAAACAAGAACACTTACTTCATGAAATACTGCTCCAGAATACGGAGACACTCCCAAGTCCAACAGTGAAAGGCCTTCAACCACTGAAAAGTAAGACATCCAAGTTCACTTCACTTCATCCAAGTTCAGAGACATATGCAGATGGCCAGAGACCAATGTATTAGATACTCCCAGGAACAAGAAGGGCCTCACAGTTTGTCCAACCCCCTTTACCTCAATCCCAGCAAGTGGCTTTAAATCTTGATTTGAACATTTCAGATGACATGAAACTTTTTTCCATACAGAGCATCTATTTTCACTGTGGGGCAGCTCTCAGGAGAAAATTTTGTTAAACTATGAGCTTTCTTTGATCTCACTGTAATTTCCACCCACTCTAAAAAGTGTTTCCTTTATGTATATTTTGCCACATTCCCCAAAATAATAAGACAACATATTAGAAGTTGAGAAATGTTGTCCCTAGTGTGGGGAAATGGGCACTTTCATATGTTGCTTGAGTGACATTTGTATTAAATTTTCTACAGGGAAATATGTACTTTTTAAGTACT
Organism: Panthera leo; assembly: GCF_018350215.1. Lineage (NCBI taxonomy): Eukaryota > Metazoa > Chordata > Mammalia > Carnivora > Felidae > Panthera > Panthera leo. The sequence continues at coordinate 24,403,677 of NC_056681.1, read as the reverse complement.
TTTGACACTGAAATGATTGTTCTTAGGGCAATTTATCTAAGGGAAATAACTGTATGTTCATTATGGTGCTCAGAGCATTAAAAAAATAAAAATAATTCCTTGGGACGCCTGGGTAGCTCAGTCAGTTAAGCGGACAACTTTGCCTCAGGTCATGACCAGCCCCACATTCAGCTCCGTGCTAACAGTGGAGAGCCTGCTTGGGATCCTCTCTGTTCTCTCTCTCTCTCTCTCTCTCTCTCTCTCTCTCTCTCAATCTCTCTCTGCCCCTCCCCCACTTGTGCATTAGCTCTCTTTCTCAAAATAAAAAAACTTAAAAAAATAATCCCAGGGGTGCCTGGGTGGCTCAACTGGTTAAGCATCTGACTTTGGCTCAGGTCATGATCTTGCTGTTAGTGAGTTCGAGCCCAGCCCACCTCGGGCCCTGTGCTGACAGCTCAGAGCCTGGAGCCTGCTTCAGATTCTGTGTCTCCCTCTCTCTCTGCCCCTCTCCACTCTCACTCTGTCTCTCTCTCAAAAATAAGTAAATATTAAAATAATAATCATCATCTCAATGTCCATTAATAGAGATTTATCTAAATAAATTATGATATGTATATATGTGGATGTGTGGATAGATACATAGAAACATTTCATAGTTAAAAATCATACTATGATATAAATGAATATAAATAAGTGGATGAGCAAAGAAAGCTCTTCCTTACAGAGAACTATAAGTATCAAATGTAGAAGGAAAGATGGAAATAGAAAATCACCATTTGGGAGACCTCACAGTAATAATTGTGAAAGGCAAGATCATCAAGGGATACTAAAATCAGGGAGAAAAAATATGATGAGAAGCCATATTTGCAAGGGGGGAAATAATTATATGGACAAACTTGGCACTCACTACCTTAATTGTGTGACCAAAGTTAACATCACCAGTAATAACGTTGGGACAGTTCACACTATCAACATCAAGTACCTCCTGAAATGATTCACTGAGATGGGGATAAACACTTCTGTAGTCCGTATGCCAAAAATGTGGTACCCTTGCCAAAAATGTGGTACCCTGGCCAAAAAAGCATAATTTCAATCTAATCATGAGAAAACATCAGGAAAACCCAAATTGAGAGACAAAATAGCCGGCCAGTGCACTTCAAAAATGTTAAGACTGAGGGGTGCCCTGGGGGCGCAGTCAGCTAAGCATCTGACTCTTGATTTCCGCTCAGGTCATGATCTCATGGTTCGTGAGATTTGAGCCCCATGTCAGGATCTGCACTGACAGCTCAGAGCCTGCTTGGGATTCTCTGTCTCCCTCTCTCTCTCAAAATAAATAAACTTAAAAAAAATTAAGACTGAGGAAGTGTCCCAGATTGGAAGAGACTAAGGATACATAATAACTGAATGCAGTGTGGGATTGTGGACTGAATCTTGGACCATAAAAATGACATTACTGGTATAATTGATAAAATTCTAATAACAGATTAGTTATTAGTATTGTATGAATAATAATTTTCTGGGCTAGGTCAGTGTACTATGGTTATGAAGGATGTTAACATTAGAAGAAGTTGAGTACCGGGTAAACAGGAATTCTGTACCATTTTTGCAACTTTTTGAAATCTAAAATTATTTCAAAATTAAGAGTTAAAATAAAAAAGCACATTACAGATATGCATTTACTAAAAGAAAGATGGCCATGAAATACTCTTAAATGAAAAGCAGGTCATAACACAGTATGTCAGTATGATCAAATTTTATTTTAAATACTTATTTTAAATATTTATTTTAAATAAATATTTTAAATATTTATAAGCCTTGATCCATTTAATTATTTGAGAGAAAATGAATATGTATTCAATGAGAAATGCCTCAAATTAAACATAAACCTTAGGCATTAAACAAAATAAATAAAAATTTAAAATACAGCAACCATCTCTGCTGATAAGATTACAGAAGATGTTTAGTTTCTTTTACCTTTTCTTCATTTTCTGAATCTTTAGCAATGAGCACTATTTCATAATTATTAGAAAGAAACAGGAAATTTAATTTTAAAAGAATGAGTGAAGGATAAGAAAAAACATAAACGGACACACAAAAAACTATAAAAGGTATGAGCTTATATATGCCTAAAATCTCAGAAGTACATGTAAGAAACTGATATACGTAAGAATCTGGTCCCTCCAGGGAACACAAGTGGGTGGTTATAGGAAAGTGGTATGGAAAGGTGCCTTTTAATCATATAGCCTTTTGCACCACTGGTTTCTCAATCCTGTGATAGAATTACCTATTCAAAGATAAATAAAACAAAATCAAAGTTACAAAGCCTGTTCCAAAAATATATATTTATAATGAGTGGGCCTTAAATGGACCCACCCTAGAAGGAAACTTAATCAGTTACAGAGTTCATACTGGCTGTTAAAATAAAAAAAGCTATTGCTCAAGACAGCTATAACTGGTCCTTATACTAGGACCAGAAAGAAATTTGCCCCACGGAGCCACATAAAGAGGTTGCTGTGTAACACAACTATTCAACCCTTCACTAACAGCTTAACTGGAGACCCCAGGAGATGATTCATCAGGCCACTTCACAGGGCAACTCCCCACCTAAGTCAATGGCATCCTACCACAGAGCAGTAAAAGCAATTCAACAGAGGACCAGTAAGATGCTGTCCATAGACATCACTCTCCACTGGTTTAATCCAGAGGGAGATTGCATACTTTTTAGGCAATTGTCTAAAATGTAATTTCTCTCAGATATGCTTTTGCTAGGATATTGTACACCTCAAAATTTGTTAATGTGTTTTCTGGCAAGTGCTTAGAATGTGGCACTGCTATCATGATGATTAAATATGACCTCATATTACTTAATAAATAATTGATCTAAGGAAAGAGTTAACCTCATGGAAACATTAAAAAACAAACAAACTATCATTTACTCCCACCATCTATAACATTAAAAAGTGTAGGAAGAGCATCAACTCAAAATATTTTTACTTGAATACATTGATATTTATGATGAACTTATAATGTCATTACTCTGGTGCACATGATTGAAAACTTTGGCATGGTCTGCAGTACATTTGGGAACATATGAATTACAGAGTAAAAAAATCCTCTAGAATGTGATGGTGAATTTACTCCATGTATAAAAGAAAAACCAGGGCCCCAAATTCTAACATATATAACTATGTTCCAATAATATTTTGCTGGGAACATTTTAACATAGGTTTCATAAAATGTCTGTTTGGGGAGAAAAACAAAATACTCAAAACAATACAAAGAACTCATAGCTTTAAGCCATTCTTTTTCCTAGAGTACCCCCCAAAATAACACCTGTAAAAAGTACACCAGATAAATTGAATAAAATTTCAGCTTCATGGGATTATTATCCAACAACTAATGCTTCAGAATAGTTGACCATAAAAACTAATTAATTATTGCTGACTATTCTAAAATACAAGGGTTTTTTTTATAGGGTCTCAACTCTTTTTTTTTTTAAGATTTTATTTTTAAGTAATGTCTATACCCAACATGAGACTTGAACTTACAACCCCAAGATCAAGAGACATACTCTACCAACTGAGCCAGCCAGGCACCCCAATAAAGTATCTCAACTCTTTTTTTTTTAATGTGTATTTATTTTTGAAGGAGAGAGAGACAGAGCATGAGCGGGGGAAGAGCAGAGAGAGAGGGAGACACAGAATCTGAAGCAGACTCCAGGCTCTGAGCTGTCAGCACAGACCCCAACGTGGGGCTTGAACTCACAAACTGCGAGATCATGACCTGAGCTGAAGTAGGACGCTTAACCAAATAAGCCACCCAGGTACCCCAAGTGTCTCAACTCTTAACTGATAAATCCCATGAAGTAAAAATTCTTATTTAGTTACCTTTACATATTTTTCTTATGGGTGATAATAAAAACATATTATGTAGCATAAGACAAACATTGTCTGGGGCGCCTGTCGGTTAAGCTTCTGACTTCAGCTCCGGTCATGATCTCGGGGTTCATGCGTTTGAGCCTTGTGTCGGGCTCTGTGCTGACAGCTCAGTGCCTGAAGTCTGTATCACATTCTGTGTCTCCCTCTCTCTCTATGCCCCTCCCCCACTCACGCTCACTCACTCGCGCTTTCTCTCTCTCAAAAATAATCATTAAAAAAAAAAAAAAAAAAAAGGCAAACATGGTCTTTGAGCTTCCCATATCAAGAAGGGCATGCATTAAGCTTGTTCAAAATAAGTAGTATCTATATTTCTAGCCCAGAAGGCCCAAGAGACAGTGTCATTCCCATAGCAATGAACACACCTAGCATCCAGAACTTGCTTTCTAAATAACTTTTTTCAATAAAAGAAACCAGGATTCCTTGGAGAAGTGGTCAATTCCAGGGCTAGACCAAGAGAAAAATAAGGTAAGACTAAAGCATCTTGTGGTTCCAGAAAGTAATGAAGTATTAAAAACACCAGAACAAAACAAAACAAACAAACAAACAAAATAGTGAGGAAAGTATGTCCAAGGACAAAGGAGTCAACCTGAAAGAGGTTGCAATGGCCAAAGATTTTGAGCATCAAAATAAAGATAATATGGATTATAATCCAGAGAATAAAATAAATACCTATAAGTCCATACAGATGTTAAATAAATAAGGAAGAAGGGACAACTCTTCCTTACAGAAGATTCCAATTCATAATGAAGAAGGAATGAGGGCAATAGAAAAGTCATCATTAGAACACCATAGTAATGACTGCTGCAGGCAAGATCATCAACCCATAAGTGCAAAAAGTAGTGAGTAAAAACTTTAGAGAGACACAAGATATATACAGAGCCCCTACATATATCCCCCCAAATGTTTATAAATTAAAAAGGGAAAATAGTAACTTTACAGTGGAGAAACCAGGCAGATACTATCATAACCAAGGGATTAAGGTTAACACCATCAGTAATAAGCCATTTCAATATGAGGTACCTCGATCCAATACATTGAGAAGATCACATCATTTCAGTGGGACTTTTCCCCAAAATCCACGATCTCAATCTTACTATGAGAAACATTAGACAAACCCAAATTGGGAGACATTGTTTGTACAATACTTGACCAGTATGTTTCAAAAGTGTCACAGTCATAAAAGACAAGGCAAAGCTGAGGAACTCTCACCAATAGAAAAAGAATGAGGGCCCACCACCAAATGCAATATATGATCCTAAATCAGATGCTGGAACAGGAAAAGAATAGTGGGAAAATGGTAAACTCTGAGCAACTACAATTTATTTAATGGTATTATATGGACATTATTGTCTTAGTAGTGTCTTAGTTCTGACCAATGTACTCTAATTATGCAGGATGTAAACATGAAGGGAAGCTGGATGAAGGGTATACATGGCATCTCTGTACTATCTTTGCAAATGTTTTGTAAATATAAAATTATTTCAAGTAAAAAGCTAAAAAACAAAAAAAGTAGTGGTATCCAGTCTCTGGATCCCACTGCCAATTTGCAGGAAACACAATGAACACACAAATATGTTAAACTGAACCATGAATATACAATCAGTAAAGTCCAAACTATGGGAAACACTAGAGGTCAAATGGTCTGGGTTCTTCAACAGATAAGAAAAGGATGGTATGGATGGGGACCTTAAAGATTAGGGGAGACTTAAACCACATATAAAAACGTTTAAGGGCAACACTAAGCTATAGCAACTAGGGACACTCATTAGAGCAATAAAACAAAGAGGATGTAAAAATGTCATAAGTATAGGGATGCCTGGATGGTTCAGATGGTTAAGCATCCAACTCCTGATTTCAGCTCAGGTCATGATCTCATGGTTCATGAGTTCAAGTCCCATGTCGGGGGCTGTGCTGACAGTGTGGAGCCTGCTTGGGATTCTCACACTCTCCTTCTCTCTACCCCTCCCCGGCTTGTTCTCTCTCTCTAAATAAACAAACAAACAAACTTAAAAAAAAAAAAAGATGTCATGGGGGCACCTGGGTGGCTCAATCAAACATCTGACTCTTGGTTTCAGCTCAGGTTATGATCTCACAGTTTCATAAGTTCAAGCCCCACGTCAGGCTCCAAGCAGACAGTACAGAGCCTGCTTGGGATTCTCTGTCTCTCTCTCTGTACCTCCCCAACTTGCACTGTCTCTGTCTCTCTCAAAATAAATAAATTAAAAAAAAAAAAAAAGATGTCATGACTATAAAAGTCAGGATAATGGTTATTTAATGAAGGCGCTGAGGGGCTGTGCCTAAAATGGGGCATACATAAGGGCTTCTGGAATAAGTGACAAAGTTCTGATTCTTGATTTGGATGATGCCTACAAATGTGTTTTGCTTATAATAATTCACTGTGCAATACATTGTTGTGTGTGGTTTATTAATTCTCCATTTTGTTTAACAATAAAAGTTCTGGTTTTTTTAAAGTAGTGCTATCAGAAGTGTTCTTCCTGACCCTGACCCTCATAGCTGCATTGGAGGTGGGTTTCTAAATAAGCACTTATAGCTTGGGCTCTACCCTAAACTCAAGAAGCTAAGCCCATATTGATTCCTAATCATTAGAGCAAAGGCTGAGGAATATATATGATTAAAAAATATATATGATATATTTGATTAAAATATATGATTAAAAAATATATGATTAAAAAAAAAAGTTCCAAAATTATTTCTGACAGATTTCTATGCAAGATGGTATAGAGTGCACTCTGGCGGAACAGCAACGCCTAAAGACTGCCAGCTATTCACACAAAACATTATGTATGTGACTTAATCTCTCTGTGCTTCCATTTTCTCATCTATAAAATGGGGTATTTACACATAAAACTATTTACATCTTAGGGCCATTGTGGTGATTAAATTAGTTCTTAGACATATCTAAAATGCTTAGAACAGTGCCTGTCATATAGAAAGCACTATATTAGTGTTAGTTACTGTCTGAGAAGCACATGCTTGCATTTTTGTCAAGTAGAATATTTATATAAATTTTAGTTGGACTACCAAATAAACTGATGGGTCTGTAGAAATGAATGACATAGAAAAAATGTCTTTCCTATTATAATGGGTATCCGTTATTTTCACCTACCCAGGATCAATTTCCCCCTCTTCTGGTAATAGCACTCTGGTCTTCCTATAGGATGCCCCCTCTTCCATAGTTTGGAAGGTTGTCCCCTCTCCAAAGACGTAGATAGATAGATATTATTTTTAAGGTTTTATTAAGTAATCTCTACACCCAACATGGAGCACAAACCCACAATCCCAAGATCCAGAGTCACACGCTCCACCAACTGAGCCAGCCAGTAGGATACATATAATATGTATATGGATACATGACTTAGGCTGACCACAGTAATTGGCTTAAGAATTGGCATATAACCCAAATAAATTCAATGTGACTCAATTCCAAGGCTTTCGTTATGTTTGTTGAAGAAAAGTCACTCTCCTTCCACTGGATCTGACACTGTGAGGATATAAAAGTCAGAGACTATTGGGGCCAATCTTGCCAATACCCAAGAAGAGCCCTCCTGAATGCAGTCAATGCCAAGACAGAGAAAGAGTTAGTCATGATGAGATCATTGAGTCTCTGTATCTAGCTAGATTTGAAGTCACCATCTACCCTGCCTGAATTGTTCTGTTATGTAGGCCAATAAGTTCACTTTTTATTATAATTTGCGCAGTTTGAGTTTGGATTCTGTCATCTGCACATGAAAGAACTGACAACATGCCAAGTTAAAACCCTTCAGATATTTGAAGAAAAGAATCATCTCCTCCAAGTTTACAACTTCTCATTTATTCCCATTAAAAATCACTCTATGGTTACAGTCAAGCAAAATCTATTTGGATTCACAGTCCTTCACCCAAACAACTGGTCACTCAAAAAACTCATGTGGAATGAATGAATGTCATGTGAAACCAGAGGGGCTCCTACTTCAATATTTTTAAATGCCTGCCTTTTAGGGTTAAATACAATCACTTGCTTTTTAAAATATCCCGTCTTAAAGTATACTCTGAAGACAAGTGATACAGATGTACCAACCCCGCTTAAAACAGGACAAATAATTATCCTGACCCCATCAGATTCAGATAGGTGATTAGCAAATCTCCCTCTAGCTCTGACACTGGCCCCAAGCTCCAGACCTAAACCTCTGAATATCATACTATCACCCTATACATACATCAAACACTTAACTGCTATCCTTTCTAACTCACCTATTTTAGCCAATATCACAATTGTTCTCCTGATTATTTAGATTCAAAATCCTAGAATTAGCTGTTTTGGCTTTCGTTATTGTGCTAAGAGCTTAAACATGGATTATCTCATTTAATGGGGTACATATTATAACTTCCTATTTTACAGATGAGAAAAATTATGTTGGAGATCATACAGATATATGTAGAGAAGCAAAAGAAGACTCAAACCCTTTTAAAGATCCCAGACCCTGTGCTCTTAATCATCATATTATATTGCCTCATCTTAGGATCCTTCACCCTGCCCTTCCTATATGTAACCAGATCTTATGTTTTCTTTTCTTCAACATTTATTTAATAGTAACAATGTAACTAATTACTCTATGCAAGGCACAAAGGATTCAGTAATGAGTAAAACAGTTTTGGCCTCCAAGGAACTCATAGTACAATGGAGAAACCAGATATAAACAAATAATTATAATAAAAAGTGACACATACTCTTAATAGAAGTATGTATAAAGTGCTAAGAGAACAGAGGAAGGAGGGCCTAATACTGCCTTGGGGCTTTTGGTAGCCAGAAGAAAGCAGGAACCAAGTGGCTTCAACCCAAACAATTCAGTTTGTTCAACAAATAACTATATGCAAATATTATATGCAAGGATTATCAAGTGTAAGCTCTCACCATCACACATAAGAATTACTACTACCTTTATCACCATTTGTCAACTGGGAAACCTGGGCATATTACTTAACTTCTCTAAATTTTGGTTTCCTCATCTGTAAAATGGGGGAAATAACACCATCTAACACACGGAATAACTTGGGGATCAGAGGCTTACCATAGTCTTTCATATATAGTATTTTTAGAAACCTAAGCTTGAATTATTCATAAAACAACCATTCATTATGCCATTCCCCATTCCAGAATGTCTATGGGATAACATCAAAACTCTAGCATTTAAAGTTCAGGGACACAAAGAGAATTTCTGGGGTGCTGTTACTCCTGTAATGTTTTGTTTTATGATCTGGGTGCTGGCTAGGGGTGCTGGCTACATGTGTATACAGTTTATAAAAATTCACTGAGTTCAACACTTATTATACGTGCATTGATGTACACTGTACTTAAAGTAAAGAAAGTTTTTTTATAAGTCTTAAATTCTGGCCCTAACCTAACCCCTACCCCATTTCTCCTTCACTTTGTACATTTTGCACCCTTCAACATTTTCTTGGTCCTGTTTACCTTCTGCTACCAGGAATTCTTTCTCTAATCTCCCTTTCCAAATTCTACATCCCTCAACAGTTAGCTCACAGCCCACATCCTTGGGAAACTGGAAAAAGAGAGGACACTTCCTTCAGGGTTGAAACTCCAAGAAAGGAACTGGATGTACACGGGAACAACATTTTCCAAAAAGGATTATAACTATCTGTCTCTCCCAGTAGCCTGTGGATCCTTCAGCACAAATTCTGTCTCACTGTAGGCACTGGTATAAAATAGTGGATGAAGAATTTAAGAAACAGTAGGAAATGCTGTAGTACAAGTCCCAGACCGAGAACACGCGTCTAAGCACACCCACTCACTCTACTGGCTTAGGCAAGATAGGTCCCCTCACTCAGGGAACCCCTCACACACTATCCCATACCCCAGGGAGCACCACCTACAATCCCTCACCAAAACCGAATCACCTCTGCAAATCCCAATCCACCCAGCACGCCCTTTTCTTATATGTATCCTTTCTCAGGCCACGCCCCTCTGCTCAGGACCCGAGGGGGACACACCCCCTCAGCTCCCCACGCCTCAGGTGAGTAGGCCCCTGGGGCCCAAACCTGGCCCCACAGTCCTACGCCCCCTCCCCTCGGCAGCCCCGCCCTCAGGCTCCGCCCTCCCACCCTCCCCGAGGGCGCCAGAGCGGGTCAATTCCCTCAGAATCTCGTGCTTGAGGCCACTGCCCCCGCCTCCCATTCACTGAGGCCAGGAGAGCACAGGCGGGGCCTGGCCACCTACTCCAGCCAGTGGCCTCACCTCTCTTCCAAGAACTCAGTGGGGACACCACCTCCACCCGTTCGGAAATGAATTCAGCCAGACTGGAGCGGAACAAGGCCGCCCGCACGGTCACTGCCACTACCAGCACCAGAGCCAAGGGAGCCGCCATGATAGCTGGGGTGGGCGCGCAGGCGGGGAGGGAAACGTGAGGCGGAAAAGCCTCGCGACCTGTGCGCCACCCTCTGTAGTTCCGCGGCCAGGCGCGCCTTGCTGCTGCCACCGGAGCACACATACTGGGGACTACCACTCCCAGGAAGCCTTGCGGTGAGATGGGGCGGGGCGACGTAGAGCGGGGCTTCTCAAGCTTGTAGTAAAGGGTTGGGCGACGTCTCTTAAGAGAGCAGGTGTTTCGTAAAAGCGCTCTGCGCTGCTAAGTAAGCAGGTGAAGGCGTGTCTTACTAGAATAATGAGCAAGTTTTGAGGAGTTGTTAATTTCACTCTTTTGTGTACGTTTTAAATGTTAAGATGTTTCCCTTTTATGTTTTAAAAATAATATTAAATATGTACTCATTTATGTATTCTGCAATTGTTTATTGAACACCAAGTATACGCCAGGCACTATATTGGGTTTTGAGGACACTTTTTGGAGTGCTCTGTTTGCTCTGCAGCCTTGAACAAGTTGCTTAATCTTTCTGTGCCTCAGGTACCTCATGTGGAAAATAACGCTGCATGTTAGCCGGTCCTTATGAGCTAGCCAGAAAGGATTGAGGAATGTTTAGAAATTTTGCTGGTCGCTTTTAAAACACAGCCATTATCAAAAATTAAATTATATAAACTTACAATTAAATAAGTTATATTAAAACAAGTTAATAAATACTCAAAACTTATTACTTACTTTTTTACTACACTTTTGTTTTATCTGTGCTTTTTTTTAATTTAAATTTTTTTTAATTTACATCCAAATTAGTTAGCATATACTGCAACAATAATTTCAGGGGTAGATTCCTTAGTGCGCCTTACCCATTTAGCCCATCCCTGTTTTTATATTATTTTTGTTTCCTTTCCCTTATGTTCATCTGTTTTGTCTCTTAAGGTCATCATATGAGTGAAGTCATATGATATTTGTCTTTCTCTGACTGACGAATTTCACCTAGCATGATACCCTCCAGTTCCATCCATGTAGTTGCAAATGACAAGATTTCATTCTGTTTGATTGCTGAGTAATACTCCATTGTATATATATACCACATCTTCTTTATCCATTCATCCATCGATGGACATTTGGGCTCTTTCCATACTTTGGCTATTGTTGATAGTGCTGCTGTAAACACTGGGGTGCACGTGCCCCTTCGAAACAGCATACCTATATCCTTTGGGTAAATACCTAGTAGTGCAATTGCTGGGTGTAGGGTAGTTCTATTTTTAGTCTTTTGAGGAACCTCCATACTGTTTTCCAGAGTGGCTGCACCAGCTTGCATTCCCATCAACAATGCAAAAGAGATCCTCTTTCTCCGCATCCTCGCCAACATCTGTTGTTGCCTGAGTTGTTAATGTTAGCCATTCTGACAGGTGTGAGGTGGTATCTCATGGTGGTTTTGATTTGTATTTCCCTGATGATGAGTGATGTTGAGCATTTTTCCATGTGTCGGTTGGCCATTTGGATGTCTTCTTTGGAGAAGTGTCTATTCACGTCTTTTGCCCATTTCTTCACTGGATTATTTGGTTTTTGGGTGTTGAATTTGATAAGCTCTTTCTAGATTTTGGATACTAACCTTTTATCTGATATGTCATTTGCAAATATCTTCTCCCATTCTGTCAGTTGCCTTTTAGTTTTGCTGATTGTTTCCTGAGCTGTGCAGAAGCTTTTTATTTTGATGAGGTCCCAGTAGTTCATTTTTGCTTTTGTTTCCCTTGACTCCAGAGACATGTTGAGTAAGAAGTTGCTGTGGCCAAGGTCAAAAAGGTTGTTGCCTGCTTTCTCCTTGAGGATTTTGACGATTTCTTGTCTTACATTTAGGTCTTTCATCCATTTTGAGTTTATTTTTGTGTATGGTGTAAGAAAGTGGTCCAGGTTCATTCTTCTGATTGTTGCTGTCCAGTTTTCCCAGCACCACTTGCTGAAGAGACTGTCTTTATTCCATTGGCTATTCTTTCCTGCTTTGTCAGAGATTAGTTGGCCATACATTTGTGGGTCCATTTCTGGGTTCTCTATTCTGTTCCACTGATCTGAGTGTCTGTCCTTGTGCCAGTACCATACTGTCTTGATGATTACAGCTTTGTAGTATAGCTTGAAGTGCAGGATTGTGATGCCTCCTGCTTTGGCTTTCTTTTTCAAGATTGCTTTGGCTATTCGGAGTCTTTTCTGGTTCCATACAAATTTTAGGATTATTTGTTCTAGCTCTGTGAAGAATGCTGGTGTTATTTTGACAGGGATTGCATTGAATATGTAGATTGCTTTGGGTAGTATCAACATTTTAACAATATTTGTTCTTCCTATCCAGGAGCATGGAATCTTTTCCCATTTTTTTGTGTCTTCTTCAATTTCTTTCATAAGCTTTCTGTAGCTTTCAGTGTGTAGATTTTTCACTTCTTTGGTTAGATTTATTCCTAGATATTTTATGGTTTTTTGGTGCAATTGTAAATGGGATCGATTCCTTGATTTCTCTTTCTGTTACTTCATTGTTGGTGTATAGGAATGCAACTGATTTCTGTGCATTGATTTTTATATCCTGCAACTTTGCTGAATTCATGAATCAGTTCTAGCAGTTTTTTGGTGGAATCTTTAGAGTTTTCCATATAGAGTATCATGTCATCTGCGAAGAGTGAAAGTTTGACCTCCTCCTGGATGATTTGGATGTCTTTTATTTCTTTGTGCTGTCTGAATTCAGAGGCTAATGTTTCCAATACTATGTTGAATAACAATGGCAAGAGTGGACATCCCTGTCTTGTTCCTGACCTTAGGGGAAAAGCTCTCAGTTTTTCCCCATTAAGGATGATATTAGCATTGGGTCGTTCATATATGGCTTTTATGATCTTGAGGTATGCTCCTTCTATCCCTACTTTCTTGAGGGTTTTTATCAAGAAAGGATGCTGTATTTTGTCAAATGCTTTCTCTGCATCTATTGAGAGGATCATACGGTTCTTGTTTTTGAGGTTATTTATCACTACTGTATCACTATGGCAAATATTGTATAATGGCGTGCCACTGCCCATCAATTCCTATACTGGTGTTGTCAGGTTAGTATCTTGAAATCCCTCCCAATGAGCGTGTTTACACACAGAAATCAGCAGGCACTACAAATCAGAGTTTTGGACTTTGGAGAACCCATTGATAAGCATTAAGTAGCACACTACTTCGTTAATTAATGTATGAAAAGTGCTTATTTGAGTGCTTAAATGTTAGCTACAATAATTAATATTAAATAAATACATAAGAAAATTTCAGGGCTGTAGATAAGATGAAACAGCTGGTATGATCAAGAATAACTTGGTGGGGGAAAAAAGAATAACTTGGTGGAAGTGTGGTGGTAGCACTGGACAGGGCAGTCAGGGAAGTCTCTGGGAAGAGGTGACATTTGAGCTGACACATAAAGGATGAGAAACTAATCAGAGCTGACAAGTGGAGGAAACAGACTCTGAGTCAGGAAACAGTAAATGTGTTTGAGAGAGAAAACAAGTGTGTTCCAAGTGGAGAGAGTAATAGAAGGTACGGGGGAGAGGCAGACAGTGGCCAATTAGGTAGGGACTTGTTTGCCATAGTTGGGAATTTGGGAATTTATTCAAAGGGTAATCCATGCGCCATTGGAGGATTTTAGACCAAAAAGTGATGTAGTCAGGTGTATATATATTTTTAATTTCTTTCTTTCTTTATTTTGAGAGAGAGAGAGATTGAGCAGGGGAGGGGCTGAGAGAGAAAGAGAGAGAATCCCAAGCAGGCTCCACACTGACAGCATGGAGCCCAATGCAGGGCTCCAACTCACAAACCATGAGATCGTGGTCTGAGCTGAAATCAAGAGTTGGTCTCTTAACCGACTGAGCCACCCAGGTGCCCCAGTCAGCTATATATTTTTAAAAGATCACTATATCCCCAGGCTCTATACGGGGTATTGGGGAATATTCCAGTGGCAAAATTGCACCTTCTGCCTTTTTGGAAGTTGGAGAGTAGCTGAAGAGATGTGATAATCTTAAGAGTAACACAAAAGTAAAATCACAAATCATAATGAGTAAAGGGAGAAAACGGAGCAGGATGCTAGGAGAATACAAAAATCAGCCCTGGAGCTGATAGCTTTCTTGACCAATGGGAGGGGTAGGTCTTCAGTGGGAGAGGCAATTAGAAAGGAATAGAAAGAGGCATTCTCATCCTTTGAGCCCTGTTCTGCCAAGCACTGTGCCATACTTTTAACACAAATGAGCTTATTTAATCTGTATAACCTCCCTTCCTAAAGATACAAGTGTTGGTATCCTCTTTGACATAAAAGGAGGAGATATATGTATTACATCATCATAGAGTGAAGTGTATTACATCATGAAAAGTGGAGGTGATTATAACACAAACCTCATGGTGAAGATTGAACAAGATTATGTAATGTAAAATGGTTAGTCCATACCATTTGCTTGGTATATATTAGTTAGCTGTTTTATTTTTGTTTACATCATCCTACAGATGACTTAAAATTTCTTCTTAGGGTGAGGATTGTCTTTGGGAAAAAACATTTTAGGTAGACCCAAACTAGTGGTTCTTAAACATGAGTTTGCATGGATCATAGACCTAAATATTAGAACTAGAACTGTAAGACACCTAGAAGAAAACATAGGAGTAAACCTTCATGACCTTGAGTTAGGCAATGGTTTTTTAGATACCAAAAGCACAGGCAACAAAAGAAGAAATAAATAAATTGAATTTCACAAAATTAAAAACTTGTGCCTCAAAGGGAACTATCAAGAAATAAAAAGACAACTCACAGAATGGAAGAAGATATCTGCAAATCATATATCTGATTAGGGACTTTTATTCAGAATATATGAAGAACTCTCATAACTCAATAATGGAAAATAAATAACCCAATTAAAAATGGGCAAGGATGGGGTGCCTGGCTGGCTCAGTTGGTGGAGCATGTGACTCTTGATCTTGGAATTGTAAATTTGAGCCCCAGGTTGGGTGTAGAGATTACTTAAAATCTGTAAAAAAAAAAAAAAAAAAAAAAAATGGGCAACGGATTGGACTAGACATATCTCCAAAAGAGACGCAAATGGCCAATAAGCATGTGAAAAGATGCTCAACATCATTAGTTACTAGGGAAATACAAGTCAAAGCCGCAATGAGATATTACCTCTCACCTATGAAGGTGGCTACAATAAAAGGCAGATAATAACAAGTATTGGCAAGGAAGTGGAGAAATTGGAACCCTCATGTATTGGTGGTGGGAATATAAAATGCTGCCCCCACTTTGGAAAACAGTTTGGCAGTTCCTCAAAATGTTAAACATAGAATTGCCATATGAACTAAAAATTAAACTCCTAGCTAATATCCAAGAGAAATGAAACATATCCATACAAAAATTGTACATGAATGTTCACAGCTTGTTCATAGTTATTATTCATAATACCCAAAAAGTGGAAACAAGGAAAATATTCATTTTGTTTGTTATGAATGGATGAACAAAATGTGGTATATCTATCCAATAGACTATCATTGAGTAAAAAAAAAAAAAAAAAAAAAGGTACTGATACATGCTACATAGATGAACATAGATGAACCTTGACAACATGCTAAGTAAAATAAGCCAAACACAAAAGACCACATATTGTATATAATTCCATTTATGTGAAATGTCCAGAATAGGCAAATCTATAGAGATCGAACACAGATTAGTGGTTGTCTAAAGGTGGTAGAGAGGTGGTTGGCGGGGTAGAGAATAGGAAATGACTGCTAATGAGTACAGGATTTCTTTTGGGAATGATAAAAATGTTCTAAAATCAGATTGTGGTGATGGTTGTACAACTCTGTGAATATACCAAAACCACCGAGCTATATACTTTAAATGGGTGAATTTTAGGGGCACCTGGGTGGCTCAGTCAGTTAAGTGGCCGATTTTAGCTCAGGTCAGGATCTCATGGTACGTGAGTTTGAGCCCCGCATCGGGCTCTGTGCTGATAGCTCAGAGCCTGGAACCTGCCTCACATTTGTCTTCCTCTCTCTCTACCCCTCCCCTGCTTGTGCTCTGTCTGTCTGTCTCTCTCTCTCAAAAATGAATAAACATTAAAAAATTTTTAATGGGTGAATTTATTGCATGTATGTTATGTCTCTATATCTTTTAAAAAATGAGCAATCAGGGGCTCCTGAGTGGCTCAGTCGGTTGAGCGTCCGACTTCGGCTCGGGTCATGATCTCACGGTCCGTGAGTTCGAGCTCCGCGTCGGGCTCTGTGCTGACAGCTCAGAGCCTGGAGCCTGCTTCAGAGTCTGTGTGTCTCTCTCTCTCTGACCCTCCCCCATTCATGCTCTGTCTCTCTCTGTCTCAAAAATAAATAAACATTAAAAAAAATTTTTTTTTAATAAATAAAAAATAAAAAATGAACGATCATTTGGGAGATATATTTTTCAAATGTAAATTTCCTAGCTCTGCCCTAGAAACTGTGATTCACTAGGTCTGGGAAGGAACCCAGGAACCTGCACTCTTAATCTCTCCAGTTTATTCTGATATTGGTGGTTCAGGTGCCATACTTTGAAGAACATTACCCTGAAGGTGTAGGTATCCAGTTTCTTATGCAACAAAAAGATGAAAATAGTAATAATAGCTATCATTATTGAGTGCTTACTATGTGTTAAGCATTATTTTAAGTGCTTCACATGTTTTATCTCAGTATATATGTATATACTATATATATGTATATATAGTATATACTATTATTTATTATATATATATTCTATATTACTATATATTATATATGTGATATATATTCTATATTACTCTTATATATCAGCATATGTATTATATACTATTACAACTACTATAATTTCCCTATCACCACCTGCGCATGAGGAAACTGAAGAACAAAGAAGTTTAGTAATTTGTTTAAGGTCACACAACTTGTAAACAGCATAACCAGGATCTGAATGTTAGGTCCAGACACTGTGGTTAAGCTGCTCTTCCTGAGAAAATGAGAGGAATTTGGGTTGAGTTGGGTTAAGTTGTTCTGTAGCTGAGAAGGGAGGGTAGAGAACTGAAAGAAGGGAGATAATAAAGGAGGAAGCAAGATGATTTCTGTCCTGAGAAACCAGAGATCCCAGATGGTATGTGGGTTGCCCAGGAGGAAGAAATTGAGGCTCTAAGATATTAAGTAACCAGCTTTAGGCCATACACCTGGCTAATTGTTCCTTTAGCATTTATTGGACACCTACCGTTGCTGAGGCCTATGCTAGTCTGTAGAGATACAATCTATCCAGTACATTTCTTGTATTCCAAACAGCAAACTGATTCTGGCCACCTTTAACATAAAGGAAGTTGACTAGGAGGTGGTGCGGGAGTTCACAGGGCTAAAGGGAAGACTGAGTAAACCAGACTTGGAACAATCAGGGCCCAAATAAACAATACAGGGCCTGGGAAGCAGGAGGCACCTGCTGCATCAACTAGGCACCGCCAGTGGAATGAGTGAACATTAACCAGTTTTTCATGGCCTTGTATCTTGTCTTTCAAGATCCAAGGTTCTTGGAAAGAGCATGAGATTGATTGAGATTAGGTCCCATGCCTGCCTCATGGCTGTGTGAAAACAGCAAGAGAAAAGAATTTGTGAGAAGTCAGATGATGAATTTACTATTTGTCTTAGGACAGCACACCCTGAAGGCAGCTGGGTGAAATCATATGAGTGAAGGCAAGGGGTGATTGGACACTGAATGGGAAGAAAAACGCAAATATCCACTAATAACGGTGGTGAGAAAGATAGACACAGTCCCTCTCATATTGGAGTATATAGTCTAGCAGGGAGTCATACAAAATGGAAGTAATCAGACAAAATAATTAGAGTTTATGATTAGACCTGTGAGGGCAACAGACCAGGAGCAATGACAATGAATGGCAGAGGACCTACTATTGACTAGATTGGGTAGTCAATGGAAGCCTGTTTGAGGAAGTGATATTTAAGCTGATACCTAAAGATTGAGAGGGAACCATGGATATAAAGAATTGGCAATGGTCAATGGGGTGTGTGGGGAGGAAGGCATTGAGTTTGCAATGAGGGAGGCCAATGTGGGGTGAAATGAGCAAGAGGTGAGACTGGAGGAATTATCCTTGTCTTCAACTTTGAACCCACTTTAGCAATGGCCAAACAGACTTTGATAAAATTTACAATTCCTTGGATTATGCAAAGAGAAATTAACCCACACATAGACTTGCAAGATATGACCTGGATGAGAAAGAATGAACTCAAGAAAATCAGCAAAAGACACACAAGAATAGAGTGGGGGGAAGAAAGCAGGGTTGTTATAAAAACAAAAGAAGAATTAAAGATACAGCATTGGCTTGATCTATGTGTAGCTTTTTCATCAAAAAACAAACTATATAAAAACTTAAAAATTAACAGTAACAACTCAATAAATAGGATGAGAGGAAGGCAATGGCATGTAGGGAAAAATCATTGAAGGCATCCTTAAGACTGATAAGGTAGGAAAGACCTGATCTAGTTCATGGTACAGATTAGGAAACTAAGTCTCAGAGAAACCAGGATTCTCCAGAAACCAGGATTCTCACCGTCTGTCTCCTATACTAGCTGCCTCTTTTTCCTGGGTTGGGTGTCTGGTGAGACCAAGTAGGAGACCCACACCAGCTCCCTCCTCAACCCTTGCACCCAAGTGTTGTAAGGGCCCAAAAGGAAACAGAAACCTGGCCTTACGTAATGCCCTGAAGACAGATTTCTGGGACTCTGTGCCTCCAGCCCTCTCAATTTTCTTCCTGTCTCCTACCCACAAATGCTCACCATTGCAAAAGCCATTCTGTTAGGAAAACAAGACCAAGATATAAACTAGAACTACAACCTGAAAAGACTGGCTTCCTGTAGCTCAGCCTCCTGTCTCTGAACCCCTCTCCTCAGGAACCATACCCTCCACAAACTATGCATTCAGACCCTTCATGCCCTTTCCCCCAATACACACAGACTTCCCTGCTCTGGAAAAAGAGACAGGTACAGTGGGCTTTGCTTGTTGCTTCCTAGCATCCATTCCACCTTTCCCTTCCCTTTTCCAAATAGGACCCTGAATTCTCAGCTATGTAATTTGAGTGGGATTGACCTCAACCCATTTCCAGGAATGGGCCTAAATAGCTTAAACTAACCAACACACTCCAAATCCCTGCCACAGTGATTAGTTCAGGAATAAGCATATGACCCAAATCAGGTCAACAGAGCTAAAACCAAACCAAAACAAAACAAAACACCTCAATTCTGGAATTTTGGATTGAGCCATTTGGGGAAATGGGTCTTTTCTTTTCTGCTGGGTTTGAATTTGGAAGCACCAGACCTAGAAGCAGCTGGCAATTTATATGTACAAGACAAGATAAGGCAAGGCCAAGGCCAAAGCCTAATTCAACTGGTAAAGGTATAATGAGCCATGTTCAATGTAAGCAGTTTATTACTTACATACACAACAAGAATAAGCCAGCTCCCTGTGATCCTTGTACCCCACACCAAAAAGGATGACACTGAAACAAAAAGGGCTGGGCAATTGCAACATGAGTTGTAGGCACCTTGTTGCTAAGGAGCCAATTCTAGGCTGCAGTTAACAGGTTTTCTATTCTGTAGCTCCATTCTCAGTAGGATGGGGTAGAAAGTCCCATTAGCTCCTCAGAACCTGGGAAGAAGTAAGAAAACTCTCATTACAACTTCCCAGGGGAGATAGGGAGGCCCGGAGAACATGGCATCAGAGTCTTACAAGCCTCCCATCCTCTCATGTTCTGGGAGGGTCATGAGGCAGTCTGCCAAGACTCAGATTAAGTTTTTCAAACCTTTGCCCATGTGGCTTATATGAATGAAAACGTGTAAGGTCACCAGGTGACAAGGCAGAGCCATTCCCCTACACTAGCATGTGGTCACAAAGAGACTCTGTCAAGAATTAAGCCAACTTCTAGGAAGTGTTTTGGAAAAATTAGAAAAGACTGGATCTTAGTTCCATTATTTGAGACACTGGATCAAACCTTGCCTGAGGGCAATTAGTGCTAAACATTTCAACCAAATTTCTTTTCTACTTTAATCCCGTCTGAGTTGGGTCTTTAGCCACCTGCTACCAAAATTTCCTAACCAATACAACAGGAGATGGAAATCAGCCTCTGGATTTCTTCCCTGGCTTTAATTACCATTTATATTTTGGTGATTCTCATATCTTTATTTCCAGCCCAGGTTTCACTTATTGATATTCAGACATGTGTATCAAACTAAACATTGACACTTTAAATTCCAAATATCTAAATTTTTTAATGTTTATTTATTTTTGAGGGGGGATGGGGAAGAGAGAGAGGGAGACACAGAATCTGAAGCAGGCTCCAGGCTCTGAGCTGTCAGCACAGAGTTGACATGAGGCTCTCAAAGCCATGAACTGTGAAATCATGACCTGAGCCGAAGTTGGGCGCTTAACTGACTGAGTCACCCAGACGCCCCTAAATTCCAAATATCTAAAACCGAGCTCATGATCTTCCTTTCAACAACTCACTCTTCCTCCTTAATTCCTTATCTCTGTGAATGGCACCACCAGTCTTTCAGTTGTTCAACTAAAAACCTGAGAATTAGCCTTGACCTCTCCCAATGGCCATCCTTGTACATAATCCACCTTCAAGCTTTGGCCTAAAGATTAGTCAAATCAACCTACTCCTCTCCATCTTCACTGCCACTGCCCTGGTCTAAGCCACTAGCATTCCTCCCCTAGATGTCTACTATACTCTCCTAACAGGTCTCCTGTTGCCATTCTCCATCCTACAACCACTTTTTATGTTTGATACCCATTGGTTGAATGAATGAATAAACGAACAAATGAGTATCATTAACCCTTCACCTAAAACCCTTCACTTAAAACTCTTCACTGGCTTTCCTTTGCACTTAGTTTAAGAATTGAAGTCCTTTAGGATGGCTCACAAGGGCCATCATGATCTACCCCCCCTACCTACCTCCCTTGACTCATCCCCCACTTTTGTGCCCTATTTGCACCTGAGAAAATAAACTATGAATTGTCATTTCTTTGGTACATTCTACTGTGTACATCCCACTGGCTATCCAACAGCACTTGTCCTCACTTGGCAAAGTCCTACTTATCTTTCAAGGCACATTCTTCAAGTTTCCATCTCTATGAAGACTTTGGTTCCACCTGAGAGTTGGTTCTTTCTCCATACTCCGAAAGAAAGCACTAAGCAGCTGTCTCTAAACAGCACTTGGTAATCACTATCTGATAATTCTAGTATCTGAAGTTTTTGGCAGTCTGATTCCTTGTGTCTACTGAATCTTGCTCATGGTGGATTGTTTCCTTGTGTATTTCATCAATTGTTTGCTTGTGGATTATTAAATAATGTTTGGAAGGGCTTTATACATAGGAATTCTGCATAGCCTGAAACTGGGGTGGAGGACATCCAGAGAAGATTTGCGTTTGTTTCTCCTAGGCATCTGAGAGTTAGTTTGGGAGTACATCTCCTTTTGTGTGAATTTCTCAGCCTTGAAGTTTACCAGCCATTCAGGTGATATAAATTTGAACTCCAGACTCATCGAGGACAGGAGTGTGGTTTCAGATTCTCAGATCATTTCTTTCCCGCACCCAAATGCCAGGTCAAGATGGACATATATCCTTTTTGTTTCCTTTGCTAGTAGTCAGAAGTTTGTTTTCTTCTAATCTATCACTGTGGGTATAGCTCTTCAAGGGTCTCAGTTCGAATCCCAAACTTCATGTAAACCCAAGTCTTCATCTCCCCAAACATCTGTTAAAAACCCCAAACTGTTGAAGGTTCAGTTGTGCATTTAAAGGATGTTTGAGGGCACCTGGGTGGCTTAGTCGGCTAAGCTTCCAACTCTCTCTTTTCTTTTTTTTTTTTTTTAGAGATTGAGAGAGAGAGAGAGAGAGAGAGAGAGAGAATCTTAAGCAGGCTCCACACTCAGCATGGAGCCCGATGTGGGGTGAGATCCCATGATTATCAAGCTCTGGGAGGGCAGGAAATGGATATGACACATTTCTGAGTCAAGACACCGAGCCCAAGATCTGGCACCGAGCACATGCTGAGAACATTTGTTGATACCAAACTTCCATTCAGACACTTCTAGTGATGGGGAGCTCACTCTTTCCCAAAGTAGCCTTGCCTTTTCTTTGGAGAGGGCTATGTTACCTAGGTGACCATCTGCCTAATGGGGGACAGACTATCCCTAGCCTATGCTCCTCCTTCCCAACACTCAGCTTGTCCACTCACATTCTGCAGAGAGAGGCTCAGGGCCTAGATGATCCCAGTGATAACTGGGACTTTGAGCTTTGATTCTGGGTGAAACACATAGGCTGCTTCTAGATGTAAACCTAAAGCTTTCATGCACCATTGGTGGAAGTCTAACCTGGCACATTTTGGGAGAGCATTTTTTGAAATTTAAAATATAGGGGCCCCAGGGTGGCTCAGTTGGTTACACATCCGACTTCGGCTCAGGTCATGACCTCACGGTTGGTGAGTTCGGTCCCCCTGTCGGGCTCTGTGCTGACAGCTCAGAGCCTGGAGCCTGCTTCACATTCTGTGTCTCCCTCTGTCTCTGCCCCTCCCCCACTCACACTCTGTTTCTCTCTCTCAAAAATAAATAAACATTAAAAAAATTTAAAAAAAGAAATTTAAAATATGTATACCTATCAGTCTTGTAAGTGATTTCTCTGAATCTATTCTATTCACACAAAAATAGTAATTGTAGTGTTGTTTGTGGCAGCAAAAAATTGAAAACTACCCAAATGTCCCTCAATAAACTATCTACAGTTAAATAGGCTATCTACAGCCACACAATGGGAAACTGGAAGGCAGTTTTTTTATGAGGTAGGTAGGTCTATGTGTCTATGTGTATTGACATAGGTCGAACTCAAGTCATATTGCTGAGTGGAAAATGTGAGTGTTCAGGACAGAGTATATAATATGATATATTTATGTAAAAACAAACTTATAAGCAGTAAAAATCGGTACATCCTAAAGCCTATTTGGTAATATCAATCAACATTTAAAATGCTATTTAAACTTTTCACATAACCTCACCTGACTAATCCCCACTAATAAATGTTCATCTTATGAATAAATATGCAAAGTAATGGATGCAAATATTAATTGCAGCATTATCTGTAATAATAAAATATTGAGAACAACCTTTCTTTCCACAGGGGAATTGACACACATTGTGCATAAATACAATGGGATACTATGCACGTGTAAGAAAAAAGTGAGGCTACTGATAAGGAAAGGTCTGCAAAATACACTGTAAAGTGAAAAAAAAAAACTAGGTGCAGAACAGTGTCTCTATTTGTGTGAAAAATACATATAAGTATATATGCACTGGATTTTAACTGCCTAGAATACTTCTGGAAGGAATAACAGGAAACTAGAATTAGTGTTTGCCTCCAGGGAGGAGACTGGATGGTGGGAACAGGGGAGGGAGGGGCACCTGGCTTTTACTATATTCCCTATTGAACCATTGGAATTCTGAACTATGTCCCTGTAATTAAGTAAATAAAAAAATGTAAAGCATAATTCTAAAACTAGAAGCAAAAGCAAAACAAGCCTAATGAAACAAAACACTCCATACACACACACACACACACACATGTATATATATATAGTAGAAAAAGGGAAGGAGGGGCACATGAGTGGCTCAATTGGTTGAGCATCTGACTCTTGATTTCGGCTCAGGTCATGATCCCGGAGTTGCGGGATCAAGCCCCACATCAGGATCTGCACTCAGTGCAGAGCCTGCTTAAGTGAGCCTGGGTGGCTCAGTCAATTAAGCATCTGACTCCTGGTTTCAGCTCAGGTTGTGATCTCATGGTTTGTGGGTTCAAGCCCCACATTAAGCCCCACATCAAGCCCCACATCGAGCCCTGCATTGAGCTCCGTGCTGGCAGTGTGGAGCCTGCTTGGGATTTTCTCCCTTCCTTACTTGCTTGTGTGCTCTCTCTCTCTCAAAGTAAATAAATAAACTTAAGAAAAATATTCTCCCTCTCTCGCCCTCCCTCTGCCCACTCTCTTGCTTGCCTTCTCCCTCTGTCTAAAAAAAAAAAAAAAAAAAAAAAAAAAGGAAAAGATACACTCCCAATCAGGGGCAGTGGTGGAAAGTCTCTTGAATTGGATGACGGATGGTCAAGGGACTTTAACTTTATCTTAATTGTTTGAATTTTATACTTACAACGTTTTTAATTACAAAATTTGTTTGTTTCAATTTACATAAATTGTTGCATCATTTAAAATACATTTTAAATTTTTTTTTAACGTTTATTTATTTTTGAGACAGAGAGAGACAGAGCATGAACAGGGGAGGGGCAGAGAGAGGGGGAGACACAGAATCTGAAACAGGCTCCAGGCTCTGAGCTGTCAGCACAGAGCCCGATGCAGGGCTCGAACTCACGGACCTTGAGATCATGACCTGAGCCAAAGTCGGCCGCCCAACCGACTGAGCCACCCAGGCGCCCCTAAAATACATTTTAATTTTAAAAAGTAGAATTCAAATGGATAGAATTCAACTACCCCAAGGCAAAAGAGTGAGGCTGAAGCTGACTCTCCTTCTTCTGAGAGAAGGATTCATATCATGCCCTTTGTCCCACCTGCCCTCCCCCAAGGAATACCTTGGCTCAGAAAGAGGCTGAGCTACTCCCAGCATCATTCCAAAGAGCCTCTCCTGTCACCTCTCATGCACTTGACTCCCTGTTCCCAGAGTTCTGGGCTGAGAACAAGAGCCAATTAGCTATAGGGTCATATTTCCAGAGTCCCCGTCGATGTGAGGTTGAACAGGGCCAGTCTAGGAAAATTGGGACATCTGGCTCCCACCTTTTACCTCTCTGTTCATTCCCTTCAATGCCCTGCTGCCCTGTTCCCACCTCCCAGTCTGTGTTTCTCAGTCCATTCAGTGGAGAGTGCAGTGAAAAAACCCAGTCAACTAGAAGTGTAGGGATTTAGTGTTCCTAATCTCTTAACTAGTTGTATTTTAGGAGGCATCTAAATAGGGAAATGCTTAACTGTGAGGGAGGAAGCTATAATGGTGGAATTTCTGGTACAGTGAGGAAGGGATCCTAAGGTAAAAGGGCTTCCCTATCACTCTTGAGTCATGTTGGTTGTCAATACCATATAGTGCTTAACAGCTAGATGGGCTCTAGAGCCAGGCTAAAAAGATTCATATCCCAGTCTATCACTTAGTAGCTGTCAAGCCTTGGGCAGATAATTCAAGCTCTCTGTGCCTCATTTTCCAAGCCTACAAGACGGGGATAATAAGAGTAGCTCCCTTATGTGATTGTTCTGAAGCTGTAATGAAATATTACATGAAAACCATTGAGAATACCTCCTGGAACATAGAAAACAATCAATTAACATTAGCCATGGTTGTTATTACTTGTACAAATAATTTTTCTTTCTTAAGGACAGAACTGAAACACTTTGAAGACCTCTGCAGTAGAAAAATTAAATCTGTCAAGCTAATAAATCACTCTGATATAGAGCAAAGAGGTAGTAGTCAGTAGCTTTTTAATCCAACCTAAGTCAGGAATGATTTTGAGACAGAGGAAATTCTTGAACAAAAGCCCAAGGAAAATGATGTTATGATCAAAATCTGTGGCAACTTCATTTCAAAGATGGAAAACATCTTATCTGAGGGTTATGAACTGCTAAACTTCCCCTTCTCAAATGAGTTGGTCAATGTTGGTTTTGTACATGTAGGTCAGTGGTAACATTGTAGTTTCTTAAATAAATTGAGTAAGTATATTTCCATGTTGCTTCTTTTTTTCCTTTTTAAGCCACCTTTGCTGAGGTGTAATGAATTTTGACACCATGTAACCACTCCCACAGTCAAATTATAGAGCACTCCATCACTCCAGAAAATTCCTTTGCTCCCCTTTGTACTCAGTCGGTCCTTCCACCCATCACAGGCAGCTATTGACCTGCTCTCTGTCAGTATACATACTCCTTTTGCCTGTTCTAGAAGTTCATACTAATGGTATCATATGATATGTACTCTTTAGCATCTGGTTTCTTCTGTTCAGCATCGTATTTTGAGGTTCATCCATATTTTTAAGGTATTATAGTTCATTCCTTTTTATTGCTAAGTAGTCATCCATCATAGGAATAATACTGCAATTCTGTTACCTTTATATACTAGAGTTTGAAAATAAAGGTTGACTGAGTTTGAACTCTTGGAGAAGAGAGTGAAGGGGTAAGATCTGGAAATGAAAACTTCCTGTGTCTTTCCTGTCCCTTTCACTCACTCATTCGATTATCGTGGGTAAGCCCTTCCCCCTCATCCACACTTCAGTTTCCTCATCTGTAAATTTAGCGCACTAGATTATCTGTAAATAACCATTCCATGCAATCCCATTACAGGTAGAAGGGTTTCTTCTCCCACAAGAAGGTACATTTTAAAAAATGCTTATTTATTTATTTTGAGAGAGAGAACACGTGCACGAGAGAGTGCGTGCATACACAAGTAGGGGGAGGGGTTGAGGGAGAGGGAGAGAGAATCTTAGGCAGGCTCCAAGCTCAGCTGGGAACCTGACTCAGAGCCTCAACGCAGGATCACGACTTGAGCCGAAATCAAGAGTCAGACACGTGAAGGACTGAGCCACCCAGGCACCCCAGGAAGACACATTTTTTTTAAGACCCACAAGTAAGGTCCTACCCCCGACAGAGACCCAGAGAATTCCTCTGGAAGACAGGGAGAATAAAATCCATACAAAACCAGACAAGTAGATGGAGAACAAGCAGGAAGGCCCAGGTAAGTTCAGGAATTGATCAATAAATAATTACAACCTATTCATGGTCTCTATCCCTAGCTTTTCTACCCAAAGATCCCATTGGTAGACTCATGGCTTGAATCAAGGGAATCAGGCCAGGAGGGTTTTATGGAGTAGAAGGAGTTCTGAGGACCTCAGAGAACAGGTCATGGTAAAGGGCTGAGGCTGCCATTCTGGGCCTAGAGGTTGAGTGAGTAGAAAATCAAGGGAAAGGGTGGTAGGAAGAGCTTGGTCAGAGAATGAGTCAGTATCTTTCAAAGATCCCATACTCCATAATCCAAATACTCCCATAAGCCAAATAAATCCCAGGGCCCCACATGGCCCAGGCTTAGCCTCCAATGTCACATTCAAGAACTGCCATGTAAAGAATAAATTGTTGAAAACAAAGCAAATGATCAGCTACAGGGAACTGATTGGACAACTTCAGTCTATCCATACTATGATATAATGTAATACTATGTGGTTATTAACAAAGAATGAAGAAGTACTATGTACTATTAGGGACTGATCTCCATGTTATATTGTTAAGTTAAAAAAAGCAAATTTCAGGACGTCTGGCTCAGTCGGTTGAGCGTCTGACTTCGGCTCAGGTCATGACCTCGCAGTTCGTGAGTTCAAGCCTCGCGTCAGGCTCTGTGCTGACAGCTCACAGCCTGGAGCCTGCTTCAGATTCTGCGCCTCCCTCCCTCTCTGCTCCTTCCCCGCTCATGCTCTGTCTCTCTCTGTCTCTCAAAAATGAATAAACATTAAACATTTTTTTTTTTATAAAAAGCAAATTTCAGGGGTGCCTGGGTAGCTCAGTCGGTTAAGTGTCCAGCTTTGGCTCAAGTCATGATCTCACAGTTCATGAGTTTGAGCCTGCATTGGGCTCTGTGCTGACAGCCCAGACCTGGAGCCTGCTTCAGATTCTGTGTCTCCCTCTCTCTCTGCCCCTGCCCCACTCACACTCTGTCTGTCTCTCTCAAAAATAAATAAACATTAAAATAAATTTTAAAAAAAGAAAATTTCAGAACAGTATGCACAGCTCTCGTTTGTGTTCAAAATGGGGTGATCACATATACATATACGTACATACATATCCGTATGTATATGTAAAGAATATTTCCAACACTTCACTCAAGAAGCTGGGTAACAGCAGTCACCCCTAAGGAGCAGAAGTTGATTGGAGGGTGCTGGGGTTAGAAATGAGAAGGAAACCTATATCCTTTTATTCTCTAGGCTTTTGAATTACGTGCATTTCAATCTATTCAGAAATGAATGAAAATGTATTAAATCCAAGAACAACAGTCCAGCTCCCAAAAGTAATTTTAAAATGGCTCTAGGCTTGTGGCCAGACAACCCCTCATGGCCAGGGCCGCTGCTTGTGCTTGGGTGGGGTGTGGTGCCCCCACCCCACCCCCCTCTTCCCCCGCCACCCCCCAACCCCCAGCACACACCCCACCCCGGGTCAGGAAGATGGTGAAGTATTTCTGGGCCAGAGCTTGATTGCTCCACAGTTCCTGGGACCAAGTGTTGGCTGCCTTCCGGCAGCAGCACCCGAATCCCTATAGCAAACGTGTCTTGACCGAAGACGGAGTGCACCAGGAGGTGGCCCCTGACCCAGTGTCTCCTGACCAAGACCAACAGGATGCCCTGCTGGGCGGAGTGACTGCTTCCTGCCAGTGTTGCTCCCTCAGTGTGCATCCTGGAGGATTCTATTGTGGACTCACAGAACTAGACCATGACCACCTTCACCTGGAACATCAACCAGGCCCAGCTGCTGGTGGTGGAAGAACTATGTGTTTACTGTGTGAACTCTGATAACAGCGGCTAGACCAAAATCCGCTGGGAAGCCTGGGTCTCCTCCAGCTTATTTGATGTCTCCAAAGCTGTCCACGAATTTGGCCTTGCCTGGTTCAAGAGCAATTGTGACCAAGACTAGGAAGGGCTTTGAATACATCTTGGCCAAGCTGCAAGGTGAGGCCCCTTCCGAACCCCTTGTTGAGACAGCCAAGGAAGCCAAGGAGAAGGCAAGGGGGACAGCACTGGCAGCTACAGAGGAGGCCAAGGACCTTGCCAGCAAGGCCGCTACCAAGCAGCAACAGCAGCAGCAGCAGTTTGTGTAGCTAGCCCAGGCCCTGGTGTGGTAGGACACCTGACCACCCTGCTCAAATCCCTCCACGTTTTCCCTCTTGTGCTTTATTATTAAAAGTCAACCTCCAGCCCTTTCTCTTGTCTGGGTGGTGGGTTGGGGATGGGAGTCCCGTTTGGCATTTACAGTGCACCAGGCCCGTTACCCATGTCTGAGTGGGGCCTGCTCATTCCCACGTGAGGCAGTTGATGACGGGCACAGAGAGGTGCAGTGACTTGTCCAGGATCACAGACAGCATGCAGGTGCAATGGTAAAAAATGCTAGACTGTAAGCTCCATGAGGGCAGGGACCTTTGTTGCATTCTCTCATGTGTCCCAAGTACCTGGAACAATACCTAACACAAAACAGGCACTTTTTTGTTGACTTAAAAAAAATGACTCTAATATTTATTTATAATTCTTGAAAGACATCAGAGGGTCTATAATCCAGGTCAACACTCTTTAGAATCTCCTGTGTTCTCATTAACCCTCTCAAGCCACATTGTTGCCTCTCAGTGCCCCTCACTCACCAAACTTGTCACTTTCCATCAAAAATTGTCCCCCGAGGCCCTTTCCCACAGCTTTGCTTTTCTTTTTCCTCCCCACCTTACCATTCAGTGTCTGTCATCCTGTTATCCTACTTTTGTGTCTCACACACACACACACACACACACACAAAGCAGTCAGACAAAATAAAACTCTCCTTAGAAAATCATGGGCAGTCTACTACAAAGCTGTCATCATCAAGACAGCATGGTATTGGCACAAAAACAGACACATAGACCAATGGAATAGAATAGAAACCCCAGAACTAGACCCACAAACGTATGGCCAACTCATCTTTGACAAAGCAGGAAAGAACATCCAATGGAAAAAAGACAGTCTCTTTAACAAATGGTGCTGGGAGAACTGGACAGCAACATGCAGAAGGTTGAAACTAGACCACTTTCTCACACCATTCACAAAAATAAACTCAAAATGGATAAAGGACCTGAATGTGAGACAGGAAACCATCAAAACCTTAGAGGAGAAAGCAGGAAAAGACCTCTCTGACCTCAGCCGTAGCAATCTCTTACTCGACACATCCCCAAAGGCAAGGGAATTAAAAGCAAAAGTGAATTACTGGGACCTTATGAAGAGAAAAAGCTTCTGCACAGCAAAGGAAACAACCAACAAAACTAAAAGGCAACCAACGGAATGGGAAAGGGTATTTGCAAATGACATATCAGACAAAGGGCTAGTATCCAAAATCTATAAAGAGCTCACCAAACTCCACACCCGAAAAACAAATAACCCAGTGAAGAAATGGGCAGAAGACATGAATAGACACTTCTCTAAAGAAGACATCCGGATGGCCAACAGGCACATGAAAAGATGTTCAACGTCGCTCCTTATCAGGGAAATACAAATCAAAACCACACTCAGATATCACCTCACGCCAGTCAGAGTGGCCAAAATGAACAAATCAGGAGACTATAGATGCTGGAGAGGATGTGGAGAAACGGGAACCCTCCTGCACTGTTGGTGGGAATGCAAATTGGTGCAGCCGCTCTGGAAAGCAGTGTGGAGGTTCCTCAGAAAATTAAAAATAGACCTACCCTATGACCCAGCAATAGCACTGCTAGGAATTTACCCAAGGGATACAGGAGTACTGATGCATAGGGGCACTTGTACCCCAATGTTTATAGCAGCACTCTCAACAATAGCCAAATTATGGAAAGAGCCTAAATGTCCATCAACTGATGAATGGATAAAGAAATTGTGGTTTATATACACAATGGAATACTACGTGGCAATGAGAAAGAATGAAATATGGCCTTTTGTAGCAACGTGGATGGAACTGGAGAGTGTGATGCTAAGTGAAATAAGCCATACAGAGAAAGACAGATACCATATGGTTTCACTCTTATGTGGATCCTGAGAAACTTGACAGAAATCCATGGGGGAGGGGAAGGAAAAAAAAAAAAAAAAAAGAGGTTAGAGTGGGAGAGAGCCAAAGCATAAGAGACTGTTAAAAACTGAGAACAAACTGAGGGTTGATGGGGGGTGGGAGGGAGGGGAGGGTGGGTGATGGGTATTGAGGAGGGCACCTTTTGGGATGAGCACTGGGTGTTGTGTGGAAACCAATTTGACAATAAATTTCATATATTAAAAAAAAAAAAGAAAATCATGGGCAGAGGACAAGTAAGCAGACAAAGGAATTCCCCATTAATGCCCTCATTGTACAGAAACAGAGACCCACAGAGGGACAGAAAGTCACCCCAAATTACATAGCAAGTCAGAAGCAGAGCCAAGACAAAGGTGCAGGGCTCCTGATTTGAAATCATATTCCAGGGCATTCAACCCATTTGTCCCACGCAAGCTTCTACTCATCCTTCAAAGTGTACCTCAGATGCCTTGTCTTCCCTGAAGCCTTCCTTGAATCTCTCTCTCTCTCTCTCTCTCTTTTTTTTTTTTTTTTTTTGGATTCCCCTAGCATCTTGTCTTACCCACTGTCATAGCCCCTATCTCCCTGTTTTATAATGTCTCTGATTATATTTCTGCTTACACTGAAAGAGATTCTCAAGTATAGAAAAGGCACCTGTCTCCCAGAGAGTAACTAGTCATTACTGAGTGTGATGAATTGAAAGTGTATAATGCTCTAAGGACAGGCAGACAATATGTTTTGGGGGCTGTGAGAAGGGAGAAGTTATTTCTTCCCAAAGAGATCTTGGAAAGCTTCCTGGAAGGAGTGCCTTTTGGCTGATATATACCTAGAGTTGCATCCCACATATTGAAGTTACTTAATTTCAAGTATATGACTTTGGCAAAAGAAAAAAAGATAGGAAAAAATATGTTTTCCCATTTGTAACACTATTATGAGTTTTACAAAAATATTTGCACGAAGACAAAATGTACTAGTTGGGGGCGCCTGGATGGCTCAGTTGGTTAAGCATCTGACTTCAGTTCAGGTCATGATCTTGCAGTTTGTGAGTTTGAGCCCCACACTGGGCTCTACACTGACAGTGAAGAGCCTGCTTGGTATTCTCTCTCTTTCCCTCTCTCTTTGGCCCTCCCCCACTTGCTCTCTCTCTCTCTCTCTCTCTCTCAAAATAATAAATAAATAAACTTTAAAAATACCTTTAAAAAAAAGACAAAATGTACTCGAGTAAGATTAGTAACTCAAGCTGCCTCTTGATTTTCATGCAAAAAACTTTTTGAACACATGTGTAGAAGTCTTCTATGGTTGTGTTACAAACTTCCACAAACTTAGGGGCTCAAGACAACACTTACTTATTAGCTACAGTCTTATTAGTCAGAAGTCCAGGCACAGCTCATTTGGGTTCTCTGCTCAGGGACCCACAGGGTGAAATTGAGGTGTTGACCACAGTGTCCTCATCTGAAGACTCAAATAGGGAAACTTTTTCTTCCAGGCTCCCTCAGGTTGTTGGCAGAATTCATTTCCTTGCAGCCATATTATTAAGATCCTTATTTTATTGCTATCTGTTATCTGGGGGCTGCTCTCAGCTTCTAGAGGCCCCTCTTGGGTCCTTGCCATGTGGCCCTCTCCAAAACATGGCAGTTTGCTACTCCAAGGCCAACATGGGAGTGCTGCTTGAGAAAATGATTTTATGTTAGGTAAAGATACTGTAAAATTTTCACACATAGGCTTTATCATTTTTACACTATTTATTATTATATGTGCACAGATGTACATCCAATATTTCTATACACTGCTATATATACAGAAACATGATCTTGGGCCTCAGCAGTCTGAGACTCAATTTCCTCATCTGTAAAATGGGGATAGAAACGCTGTCCATCCTGGAGAGTGACAGGCATACAGTAAATGCTCAATAAATATAAGCTGCCAATTACATTAATAAAGAATTAATAAAGAATAAAGAGGGTCTAGACACATGGAGATTAGGTAGGGGGAGAGGGATGGGCTCCCTAGGAAGAGGAAACTGGGAGAGCAAAATCCTGGAAGCAGAAAAACTGGTGGTAGCTTGGAGTGTGATCATTTGCATGGTGTGTGTGTGTGTGTGTGTGTGTGTTGACGGAGAAGGCCAAATGAGTGGGTGAGGGCAGCTTCACTCACCCCTCGAGTCAGTACTTACTGAATGTTTACTGTGTACCAAGTACCACGAGAGCATGCCTGGTCTGTCGTGTGAATTGCAGCCTAGAGATGGTAGGGAGCCAAGGAGGAGCTATGAGCAGAAAAGGGCAGTGGTCTGAGCTGCAGGGAGCCCATCTGCTCCTAGAAGAGTGGCTGCCTCAGCAGGGGGGAACCTCATTGTCTACCTTCTCCTTCCCAGCCTCAAAGCTGGAGGGATGCCACCATTTCCTTCCAAAAGTTCTAAATGTGGGAATTCATGCAGGGCATTCACACCAGAGCAGCTCACTTGGGTAATTGTCTACACTCAAACATACCCAAGGAACCCCAAAGTCACCACCCCAACCTCAAATCATGGGCAGGTGGACTAAAACCAAGCCAGGCATTTCACTTCCTGTCACCTGCCTCCTCTTCCTGAAATGAATCCTGTCCTGACTATTCCTTCCTCCAGGGAGGACAAACAGACACAAACAAACTCGGATGCCTGAAGGTTGGGACTGGAGATACTGTTTAGGAAGCATGAGGCCAGCCACTTTGTAGATGGGAAAACTGACAAAGAAAGTGATTTACCCAGGAACCCAGGCAGTGAGCCCAAGGATAGAACCAGGACTGAAATTTGGATTTACTGACAATCAGGCCAAGGTGTTCACACACACACACACACACACACACACACACACACACCATCCTCAATTTAAACACCTCTGAGTTGGACAACAAACCTATCTGAATAGAAATTCTGGATATATGGCTCCTGGTTAAGGTATAGAACATTTGGTTTGGGAGGAGTTTGGGGATTATGTCTGCCCTAGTTGGCTTTACCAATTAAATTTTTTCCCGTCTCTGTCCCAGTTTCTTGTACCAGTAAAATGGAAAGAAAATTATTATCTACATAAAGTGTTGTTGTGAAGATTAAATTAATTATTGACATGGGTAAGGACTTAGAATAGTACCTGACACATAGAAATCCCAATAGTATCATAATTAATCTTCTCATTTAACTGTAGTTCTGGGACTAGTGGAGGGCAGGGAAGGGCTATGCTTCTGAGTGATCAGGACTCCTGATTTTGACTCAGATTCCAAGCTACCCTGTGGTCTTTGTCTCAGCCTTGCTGTCTATCTGAGAGGGGAAAGGGAGAAGGGATGAATGGTGAGGCAGTTCTCCAGCGGGCTCATATCTTCAAGTACACACAAGGTCTGTGAAGGACGCACCCAGGCTGACACACCTGACACATCTCTGCCCTTTGAAGTGGGGGGCCCCAAGCCATTGGTGAGGCCCCAGGGTTTGGTGAGGGCAAGCCTCAGGCTCAGACAGGAATAGAAGGATGGCCTCTTGACCTCCAATCCTGGAGCCCATAAAACTGGGAAGGTGCTTATATCTGAGCAGGGATTGGATGGGTATGGGCATCTGTTAACTCCGTGGGTGTGAGTTCATGTGCATGTGTGTATGTTTGTACACGGATGCCTCCATGTGTATATGAAGACATCCATATCTATCCAGCAATGGCAGTCTCTAATTGGAAATAAGTCTCCAGGATTACCCCCAGCATGGTGCCCACTGCCTCTTTTTACAACCCTCAGGTCCAGACCAGGGTCCCAGAATACTAAGCTCCCCCACTCCTTTGCCACCAGGTTCAATAGATAGCTCTGCTGGTCTACAATTCTAAGCAGGTAACTTGACCTCTCTGTGCCTGTGTGCCTCAGTTTCTCCACCTGTAAGATGAGGAGTTTGGATGAATTAAGATCTGAGGTGTCCTCCAACCCTGATAATAAATCTACAGTGCAGAGGGATGGGTCCTAGGGGTTTCAGGAGAGGATACCGCTACTTCCATGGGTACCTCTGATTCTACAGAGAAATGGAAGACTGGGATCTGCCCTAGCAGCCTGTACATGGGGTTCAGCCAAAGCTGGGAGCAGAATCTAGCTCATCAGAGTGTATGCCAGAGGCCCCTTCCCTGGGCTTGAGAAATGAAAATCCTGTGCCCAACAGAATGCTCCCTACACCAGGGTCCAGGATCCAGGTGAAGATTCCTGTACCAGCCACCCTTCTTGAGCTGTAAATGCTGAGCTTTTGATTGGAGTCTACTCTGCCAGTCCCAGCATAGGCTGGGTGGGGGTAGTATATGGACAGAGATTACGCCCTTGGGATGCCAACCATCCATTTAGGAACACACACACACACACACACACACACACACACACACACATTTAGTCATCACTACTTCTTGTTTATTGAATAAATGACTGTCCATCAAAGTAGCTCCAGACACATGGGTGGGGAAGGCTACCTGGAGGAAGAAGGTGTGAGTAGAGTCCTGAAGACAGAAAATATATGCATTCACAAAGGCCTGAAGAGGGCATTCCAGGCAGGGGAAACAGCTTGAGCAATACCACAACTGTGGGAGAGTGTTAAGGAGACAGGAATTTGGCATTAGCACAAGGTGCATACAGGAGAAGTGGGGATGAAGCCGGAGAGAGCTAGGACTGGTTCATGGAAGGCTGAACAAATTAACAAATGCTGTGTTAAGGGGTGTGATACGTTGGGAGCCACAGAAGTTTTTAGAAGAGGCAAATGGTGTGATGAGAGAGGAGTATTAGGGATTATTTCATTTAAGTCAGCAAGGAGGTCAAGAGAGGATATGAAGTTAGCAGGAAGTATATGCAAAGAGCAGAGGTTCAGGGTTGCACAGAATGACACTTTGGGGACACCACTCCAAGGGCCAAAACACTGCTGCTCCTCCCCCCAGAAGCTTCTGGGTTTTATTTCCTGGCTCCTCCTAGTTGCTAGGGCTGAGGAGTCCCTCTGGAGTTTCAGACTAGGCTGGGGCAGGATTTTATCAGCAGAGCATGAAGCTCTGGCCTAGCTCACTCCCTGCCTCCTGTTGGGCCAGATGGGCAGCTCTCAGACCCACCCCCACCAGCCCTGCTCTACTGAGAGAGGACCCAGAACCTCCAGCCCTGGAGATTCAGAGGATGTGTATTTGTGGTCTCACCTCAGGTATTTCCCAGGCCATTGGGAGAGACAGGGTCTAGAACATGGGCTTGGTAGAATCCTGAGGGTAGAGAATTTGAAAGAATCTCTAGATGCTTGGACATGTTAAATTTGACAGAAAAAAAAATTGAGGCCCACAGAGGTAACATGACTTCCTTGAGGCCACACAGCAAGTTTGAGGCAGTCAGGACTAGGCCTGGGTTTCCCTGGGGAGGCTGAAGCACTCTGGGGTTTGGACAATCTGATGCATGTAGAGAGTGAAGAGGGTTGGGGCCAGGAACTATGGTTTCAGATCCTGGTTCTGCTATTTACCATAGCTTCGCAACCTGTAGGAAGTCAGGCTGAGTCTGTGTCCTCAAATGGAAAATGGGGAGAATACTCACCTTTTGGGGTTGTTGTGAAAATCAAAACACATATAAAGTGTTATAGAGTACAACTGGTGCCTGGCACTCAGTGTTTAGTAAATGTCAGTTAGTGGTCTGGCAGTGGCAATACTAGGTACTCAATAAATGTTTGTTGAATGCATAATTGAAAATTAATCCACATACTAACAGTGAGATTTGTGAGCCTGTAAGTTCCCCTGTGTGTAAATCAGACCTAATAATCCTTGTCCTGTCAGCCCTGGTAGCAATGTGGATTAAATAAAGCATAAATGTTCCAGTACAGAGCCATCTCCAGATGGGCTATTCAGTCCAGGGCATTTCCTTTTCAAGTCCCATTCTGAAAACCTTCCCGTCAGCTGAGCCAGTTCCTCTACATTCCCGGGTGCTCCCCTGGAACCACGGAAAGGGATGTCCCTTACCTCCCAAGCCTGCCAGGCTGAGGAAAAATAGAGCGGGGAAAGCAGAGAATGTGAAGGGGTGAGGTGAGAGAATAGGGAAGGTTGATGGGAAGAATGGACGTGCACGGACGTGGAGTTGAGAAAAGGGTACGGATTAGGGGACTTGGAGAGAGGATCCCTGTGGAAGGATATGGGGGACAGTGGGCTAGGTGAGGGCGCTAGGGCATATCCAGGAAATGCAGAAGATGGGGATCTCGTAGGGAGTGGGGACCGTCCTCATCAAGAGGTCTGTAGGTCTCCCTTGGAGCTAGGGGTCAAAGAACTCAGCAGTGGCCTCTCTGGGAGGCCCCCCGAGGCTCGGAGTCGGGAAGGAGCCACTATCCAGCGGATCGTGGAGGGGGTGGGGAGGGGGGATCCGAAGCTTGCGATTGGCCACCGCTCCGCCGCCGGTGACGCTAGGCGGGCGGGCTCCTTTGTGACGTCACAATCAGCTGTTTGAACGTTCCAATTTGTGCGGTGAGCCCAGCAGCGGCTGCACAGTCTCTAAGCCCCGCAGGCGAGCGCAGCAGCCGCGAGCTTCCAAGCCGGAGCTCGGCCGCCTCCCAGTCCAGCCCCGCGATGCAGCCCGGCCTGTGATCAGCGCCGACGCCCGGACGCTCCGCCGTGCAACTACCTCAGAGCCACCCCACCCGCCGTACCTCCCCCTCCCCAAGGTGAGTCCAGACCTGCTTCGGCCCAGGGGGGTCCCGCGTCTCTGGACACGCCCCGAGCTCCCGGCTCCCGGGTCTTTGTCTCCGCCGGCGGTGGCCGGGCTGCATTCCCATCTTCCGATTGGCTGCCGCACGCTGGTAGACCATGACGTCTCTCTATTTGCATATGACATTGAGACGTCACCAAGGCCGGCACCGCCCCCCCGGCTCGGGTCGCCTGTCCTCCGGTGACCCGGTAAGCGCTGGGTCGGGGCTTGGCTCACGGATGAGGAACGCTGAAAGGCAGCAGGCCCGGAAGGGCCTCGGCAGTTTCCTGGGCTAACCCAGGTGCTGTAGTCAGGCCCCTGATCCCCTACTTAGGTCCGGGCGGCGCTGCTGGCTGTAGGTTGGAGTTCAGAGGCAGCCCAGAGCTCCACTTCTAGGTCGTTGGGGGGGCAGCGCCAGATGGCGGAATACCCTCTCTCCAGCTCCAAGCTCTGCACCCCCGGGGACTACCAAGCCGGAGTCTGATCTTCCTAATCGCTGTTGTGTGCAGCGCTTTAGAGGATGTCACTCCCAACCCCCAAACAAGGGGTCTTGGACTCCATTTCACCGCAGAGGAAACTGAAGCACAGAGGGGGGAAATTGTTTACTCCAGGTCATGAAACTAATTAGAGTCATACCTACTGAGTGAATGATAGATGCATTAGCCATGGCACATGCCTAGTAGGAACTCAATACAAGTAACAAGTTACACATCCTCCTAACACTGGGGACTCCTCCACCTTGGGCTCATTGCCATCCAAATTTTATGGAGCTCTTAGGTCCCCTCATTCCTGGATCTTTTTCCAGGAGGCCTCTGGAGACCTGGTCCCCTTTTGTGGCCCTGACCCTCACTCTGAACCTTGGAGACCCAGAGCCCAATAAAATTGCTGCATCAAAATTTCTGACCACAGAAAGGTGAGTCATTGGCTGCCTCAGGGTGTCTCTGGGGCTGATGTTGGGGTAGGATGGAGGGTGAGAGTTCCCTGCTTGGCCCTTTATTACCTCCCCAACCCCTAGCATTGTCAGCTGAGAAGGACATGACCTGGCCTAGTGCTGGTGATTACTAGGCTTGTGCTGTCCCCTTCTCTGCTTACAGAGAGGGCCAGGAGAAGGGAGTAGGAGAAGGAGAGTTCTGGCTTTCCAAGTGGATGGGCCCAGAGACTGGGCCAAGAGTCCCATCCCAGCCTGGGCTTTGCTAAAGGATGGGTGGGGTAGAAGTGGCTTGGGGCTCAAGAGCTATTCTGGGCACAGCTGCTGTAGTTATTAAAGGGAATGGTTCTCCCTGGAGCAGAACTGGGAATGTGAGAACCAGGAAGCTGGCAAAGCTGGGAAAGCAAATCTGGGAGGCTCCCCCAGTGGTCATGAGAGGGGGCGGGCACTGGCTGGCTGGTGCTGCTGTCACTCCTGGTTCTGTCACTTATTTGCTGTGTGACTTCAGGCAGGGAGCTTCCTCCCACTGAATCTCTTTTACCTTAATCTGTCTATAATTTGAGGAGATCCCCAATGGGTTCTGGTACACAGTGGGTGCTCTGGTAAATGCATGATGAATCTTGGTGTTAGGAACTCTAAACCCTTTTATAGCTGGGCAGAGGGGTTTTGAGGTGAGCAGTAACTTGAAAAGTTCTGACTCCTCTCTGACCTCCCTATCTCCCCTGCCTCATTATATTTTTGGGTGATTGTTTGCTGAGGCCTTCAGCAAACATCCATCCTTCGCTGAATGTTTAGTGTCCTGGGACTAGACCTGCCTGGCCACCATCTAGTGTGTGTCTTTGGATAGACTGATTTCCTCTGATTCTCAGGTTGTAAAATGAGCCAGGTGAATATGATGGCCCTCACCAAGGCTCCAACCTTCTCTTCCTTCAGGAGGGGCCAAACTTTCAGGATTTTGGTAACTGAATCACTGACTCCCTATGGCTGACAGACAGGTTGGGATATGTGGCTTGTATCAGGCAGACACTAGTTGGGGGTGCCCAACCTTTTTATTATAATCTCTGTAGATTTCCCACCAGAGAAGCCAGCACCCAGGGAATACTTCTGTCTGGAGCCCACTGTGGGTTTGCAAATGTGGAAATACTCTGTTTATGGAGGTTGGATGATTCTGTGGCAAATGTGAAAACATATCCCAGAAATGGGAGGGATAGCAACAAGCATAGAAATAACTCAGGTGGGTTAGCAGTAAGTGTAGACTGCCTCCAGGGAGTAGAAAAGTAGACTTGCCCCCAGGGAGTTCTACAGGAAATGTGGAAACATCCCTAGAGGAAGGTGACATGTGTCTCAGTAGCAAAATGGTTGACCATCTTCAGGGGATAGGTGAGGAGGCTCAAGCTTTGGGACATCCAGGGGACTCCTAGCCAGCCCTAGTCCTAAGGCAGGCTGAAGTGGGGAGAAGGGCAGGTCTATAGCCACCTCCTTGACATCTCTATTCCTGGAGCAGGGGATCTCCTTTCTTATTTTCATCCAGGGAAGGGCTGATTGAGGGGTTGGGTCCTGGTCCTACCCTCATTGCTCATCCTTAAGGGCTCCTGGGGTTTGATAGGCCCTCCCTTCATCATTACCTCCCACTGACCTGCTGTCTCTCTGAGGCCAGGCAACCTGATCTTCCTCCTAGCCAAGAATGCTGCCCTTGAGCAGGAGCTTAGGTATAGAGGGTGAGAGGGGGGAGGGCCCATGGGAATAGGATCTTAGAACCTCATCTGACAGACACAGATGAGAGCTGTGCAATCACATGGTAGCGGTTCTGTGGGATTTCTGCTAGCCAGTACTTTACAAGCCACACAGGCTCAAGTAGTGGTTCCTAATCTGGGGGGTCAAGGAGTAATGTTAGGAAATCATGATGAAAACTTCTTCCCAGAAAAACACCCAGGTCACCAAGTTAAAACTGTCTAATCCAGAGAGATACCCAGCAAAGGCAATGGAGTATAGTGATTGGGGGTGCTGACTCTGGAATCTGACTGTATGGGTTTAAATCCAACTTCTGTGTCTTATTAGCTGTGAGACTTTGCACAAGTTACATTACCTCTCTGAGCTGCAGTTTCTTTACCTGTAAAAGAGGGATAATAATTAGACCCACTTCCTAGAGTTGTTGTGAGAAGTACGTGTGGTAATATAGGTAAAGTGCTTAGCACAGTACCTAGCACATGAATGTTAGCTGTATTATGATAATAAGTAATCACAATATCAGACAGTTTCTTCCTTGCTTGGAGAACTGCTATTTACCCTTCAAGGTTCAGCGTGGATGTCCAACCCTCTGGAGACCTTTCCTGATAGAGTCTAGTCATCTAGTCATCACTCCTTCCATGCCCCTAGAGCATGCAATAATGTTAATAATTAACTAGTTGATTATTTTACTGAACGCTTACTCTGTGCCCTGGTACGGCTCTAAGCACTTTGTGTTTAGCTCATTTAATTCTCATTAGAGCCCAGAGGAGGATACTATTATTAGCTCGTGTAATTCTTATAAGGGCCCAGAGGAAGGTACTATTATCACTGGCATTTGATAGATGAGAAAACTAAAGCACAGATGAGTTAAATAACTTCCTAAGGTCACGCAGAAAATAGAGAAGCATGAAAGCAGGTGGACTTACCAGGACACGCGCACACCGCAGAGTTTCCCCACACATCCCTTAGAGCGTACTCTCACTATGCTCTGAGGGCTGGGGGTGATATCCCTAGCCGGGAGTCGGGTGGGCGCTGTGACTCCTCTCTGCACCTCCCAGGTATCTGCACTGCCGCTGGGCGCCCCCCTGAGACCGTTTCACTCTCCCACCATGTTCCAGCGCCTCACCAGCCTTTTCTTCAGTACTCCCCCGCCCCCCGAGGACCCCGGATGCCCCCGAGCCTTCGTCTCCGAGGAGGATGAAGTGGACGGCTGGCTCATCATTGATCTGCCGGGTGAGGCCTGGGTCGGGGGGGCCAGGACTCTGATTCCTGGGCCTGTGATGGGCAGGTGGCCGAGCTGCGGAGGGGAAGGGAGCTACTAGGGGATTGGGAAGCTCGCCTGGCCTCCCGGGCAAACTGGGGCTGAGGCAGTGACTGTGAAGGCAGGGTAACAGGGCCCCATCCCATGCAAAGCCCGGGCCATCTCCTGGCAGCTCAGCGTTGGGGCCCACACCTCATGTGCCTTAGGGCAGCTGGTCGAGACTCCTGGCCCATGGGTGCCCCGTGGGCGCGGCAGGCGGGGCTGCGGGTCTGACTAACGATGCCCTTTCTCTCCCCGCCCCACTGTGTCCGGTGTGTGTGTGTCCCTCCCCGCTGCGCCCCCTCCTCCGCATGGCTACCCCTCCCGCGCCCCGTAGACAGCTACGCGGCTCCACCCAGCCCCGGGGCCGCTCCTGCTCCCGCAGGCCGCCCTCCGCCCGCGCCCTCCTTGATGGACGAGAGCTGGTTTGTTACCCCTCCCGCCTGTTTTACTGCAGAGGGGCCCGGACTCGGGCCCGCCCGCC
Source organism: Panthera leo (assembly GCF_018350215.1). NCBI lineage: Eukaryota > Metazoa > Chordata > Mammalia > Carnivora > Felidae > Panthera > Panthera leo. Next base: position 24,361,428 of record NC_056681.1, on the reverse strand, counting down.
TCCAGAGCAACCCCCTGGAGGACCTCCTCATCGAACATCCCAGCATGTCCGTTTACGTCACCGGCAGCACCATAGTGCTGGAGCCTGGGCCCCCTTCCCCGCATCCCGACGCTGCCCTGCCTGACGGCGACCTTAGCGAAGGGTGAGCGGGCCGGGAACGTAGCCTGGAGACCTAGAGAAGCGTGTCTGGGAGGCAAGGGTCCAGGCCGGGAGGCTGGGGGAAGCGCGCCCAGGAGCCCGCCCTGCGTCGAAGGCGGGGCCTTTAGAGGCGTGTCTTCGTGGCAAAGAGCGGGGACAAGGCTAGGGGAGGGCCTGAGGGTAAAGGGGCGGAGCTTTAAGAGAGGGAGCAGCCTGGCTTGTTGGCCCCGACAGGGCTGGGGAGAAACGGAGCTCCGAGGCTTGGGGCGGGTTTGGCGGAGGGGCGAGGCCGGAGCGCCGGAGGGGTGGGGTTTCCAGAGGCTAGCTCGGAAGGTAAGGACCGAATTGGAGGTGGGAGCCGAGCCTTCCCTGGAGTCCGGTTTAATCGTCACAGGGGTTAGAACTGAGGAGGCGTCTCCAGGCTGGCTCGGAGGAAGGGCTGGGGCCCACAAGAAGGGCACCGGGCGCCCTGCTAAGAGCAGAGACCGCATTGCGCCGGAGCGAGGGTGCGGGGACTGGGTGGGCGGTGCCAGCGCGCCTCTCCGCCCCGGGACCTGTCCGGCCCCGACCGAGCCCTGCTCTGTCCCCGCAGGGAGTTGGCGCCCGCCCGTCGCGAGCCCCGGGCCCTGCACCACGCCGCCGCCCCTCTGCCGGCACGGGCTGCACTGCTAGAGAAGGCGGGCCAGGCGCGGCGGGTACAGCGGGCCCGGCAGCGCGCCGAGCGCCACGCGCTGAGCGCCAAGGTGGTGCAACGGCAGAACCGCGCCCGCGAGAGCCGTTCGCGCCGGCCCAAGCATCAGGGCAGCTTCGTCTATCAGCCATGCCAGCGCCAGTTCAACTACTGAGGATCCGCCGGCCGAACCACAAGCGCCTCGCGGACCCCGGACCCCTGTCGGGCCCCTCTGCCGCAGCCAGTGTGTTGCGCGAGGAGCGCCCTCCGCCCACCTGGGTTGGACACTACAACCTCCCTCCTCCTTGAGAGAGGTGGGGTGCTAGCCCCCTCTCCCACCTCCCTCGATTTTCCCACCACTGATCCTCTAATCCGCTTCTGAAGCCCCTTCTGCCCACCCTCCGACCCCATGCCTGATATCTAATCCTCCATTTCCTCCCCCTCCCTTGACATTCCATCCTTCCTTCCTTCTCTGCTCTCTGTCCCCATCTCTACCCCGACTTCCTCTTCATCCTTGCCCTCCGTTCCTGTACCTCTGGCCCACTCCTTCCACTAGCCTCTTCTCCCAGACCTAGCTCTTTTCTCTGCCTTCAATTCCTACTTTACAGCCTCACCTATCTCATGTTTGGCATTACACGCATCCCTGCCCTTATTCATTCCCAGTAATTCCCTCCCAAACGGATAGGGGGTGGCGCTGAGACTAAAGGCCTCTGCCTTTAGTCTCCCCCCCCCCCTCTCCCCTGGGATTGGACTCCTTGGAGTTGTTTAGGCCTGTAAAGGTAAAGTATGTGGAATAGGACTGTGAGATGTGAGTTAGAAGGAGAAGTGGAGGGAATCAAGGGTAAGACGCAGCCTACTGGAGATGTAGACAGGACATACAGGTTAAGAACCTGTGGGGAGCAGGGCACCATGGGAGCTGGCCCTGTGCTTGCTCAGTGGCCAAGCCCTCCTCTTGGGCTTGAGCCTGGAGTCTGCCCCCAGTTTTTATAATCCCATTTACCATATCTCTCCTCTGAAATTCACTCCTCTGAACGCCTGAGTCTGAAGGGCTTAGTACCTTGTTGCCCTACCCCCAACATGTCACCCCAGGAATAGAGGCTGGGCAAGGCCCTGCCATCCTGGCCATATGTTCACGTGCCCAAGGTGCTAGAACTAGTTTAGGAGAGATGCAGGCCAGAGGGCTTCTAGGCAGGGAAAGTGCACACTCCAGAGTAAGAATGCAGGGGAATGATGCTGGGGAGGACAAGCTGTGGGGTGAAGCCATCCCAAGACTGACAGCTCAGCCTTCATGTTTCACCTCTGGCCTTGTATTTCACTCTGCTCAGGATGGCTAATAAACACTCCCGGGTAGGAAGCCAGGAGCCCCACTGTCCCAACCCCCAAACAGTCCCTATCCAGGTTCAGGGCTTCCAGGGGGCCTCTCATTTTCTCCCCCAGGGCTCTCTCCCTTTCTAGTCCAACGGGGAGAAATGGGGGCCCTATGGTTACCCTCCCCCTCTCCAGTAAGCAACTGGAGGAGGGAACTTGAATCCCTGGGTGAGACCAGCGGGGTCACAGGCAGACAGCATTCTCCTTCTTATGGTGGGAGTGAATTTTGGGCTCAGTCACCAGCAACAGCTTCTTGGGATATCCTGAGTTGCTTCCCTTTTCCTCTAAATGTCCTTTTTTAGTGTGTGCTTTCTTCCTTGACACTTTTAAGATTGCCTGTTACATACTTACATAGGTCTTCCCCCTCATTCCAATTCCAGGTTTCTAGGCCTCACAGCCAAGCTGAGGCTTGGTTGGAAAACTCTGTAATCTCATGACGGTAAAGGCAGCTGCCCTCCCTGATCTTATAGCCCCAAGGGTCGTGTTGGGTATATGGATAAGGGAGGGGGTAGCCCCATGGTTGCCAGGATGGGGACAAAGGAAGTTCCTGTTGGGGTCTCCTATCCAAGCCAAATCTACAGTAAAAGGAGATCAAAGTCCCTAAGCCAGTCCACTAGGGCCCGAGTAGTTACAACCTTGCTTCTCTTATCAAGGTTCTCCTTCAGTTATAAAGAGTTGCTTTTATTCTTTCAGCAACCCAGTGGTCACTTCACAGCCAGCTTAGGGTCTCCCGCACTTCCGAGAGCTTAAGCTCCCTCCAGCTCTTCCTGCCTACTCCTTTGCTGCCAGCTGGGGCATAGGCTCAGTTGTGAGCAGTCCCCATGATCCTTCTGGTGTGGAGGGGGCGAGCAAGTTATAGGACATTTGGCTCAAATTTCAAGAGACTCCTTACACATATTTCTGGAGGCTCCTGTAGTTCTAGAACCCTCCAATGTCATCACCTGGCTGGTTGTAAGGCTCATATGTTTTTGTACTTTCCTACAGATTTGGTAGCATTTAAGTGTGGCAATATTTTAATTGTGTATAGATTTCTATGAACCAACACTACTCAGTCTCCTGCTAGTCTGATTCCTGAAGCATCAGACCTCATCATACTGTATTGACTGTGTATGTGCCTTTCACCTTGAGCATGCTTCAGGATTTTTTTTTAAACCACAGAACTTGAATACACGAGGGAACTAGAATTCATAAAGTCCTATGCAACCTTAGACAGGAGGGGGTGAGAGAGTCTGTCGTGACTGATGTTTTCAGAGACCCTGGAGAAGTTGTATTAATTAATGTCAATATTACTAGCACTTTGCCAAAACTAAGTATGTCAGAGAGACCCCTGTTTCTACAGTAAGACCCAAGTACATCAAAGGGTGACTTACAGTAATTCCCCAATATGTCTGAGTGCTCTCTTCAAGCTGGTTGTCACTTTCCAGCTTTTGCCAGTTTGGCCCTCGCAGGGTACCATGTGTGTATGAATGCAGTTTGCTGCTGTTTGGGGGTATGCCTGCTCCCCACCCCCCACCTGGAACCCTGATCAATTTGTTCTGACCTAGAATGTCTTAGGTGCAACAAGAACCCCACTAGAGCTCTTGGATGCCTCCTCAGATCCATGTGGCTTTATGTGAGGGGACTGAATGCAGACACACCATAGCCCCTAGTATCTTCCCTCTTGCCCTGCCACCTAGTTCTAAATGAAACCAACAAGTTGAATGAATCCCTCTTGGATGTATTTTGAGACTGGCTGAAATGAGGCAACTCTGGTTGACCATGTTGTGACATGCTGACAGACTCAAGGACACAACCACCTCAATCCAGTCATGTGGCATGCCTGTGTACGTGTATAACAGGATTCTGATTGTTAGATTTTAATGTTATTCCTCTATGGGAGAAAAAAATTAATATAAAGAAAAATAAATAAAAATCTATTTAAAGCACATTATGCTTTCTGTCTGTATAGAGCTAAAGTAGAAGCAGCACTCTGCAATCTCAAGCACAGTATTGGCATAGGGATTATTATTAGGCTGGCTTTGGTTCTGGTTGTGTGTGTCACATACAGGGAAGGAAGAGGGAAGATGAGCTTGCTGGAAATAGAACCAGACAATTGTGGGGTCTGACTCATAAATAACTACTTTCAGAGGATCCTTATAACCCAAGACATCTATAATGACAATTGAAACACAGATGAGAATAAGCATGACGGAGTCATGGTCTCAGGCATTAGGTTCTGGCAAGGGCAAGGAGAGACTGCAGGGGAAGGGATGAGTCTGTGTCTAGCTGTAGAAGACACAGCAGAAGGCAGAGGCCCAGACCAAGACAAGGACAGAGCCCTAAGCATCAGAGTTCACTGAAGGTTGAGAGTAGGGTGGGGGCAGAAGCAGCAGGTTTGGAGTCTATAATTTTTAGGTAGGAATTAAGCCAGGAAAGGGCAAAACCTGGGCATATTGATGAGAAATCACCCCTAAGCCTAATGTAGATGAGAAACAGGGTACCCAAAGGGCGGAAAAGTCGTGGACATCTTTGAAGTATACCACACAAAATGATCACTTTTATTTGGAAGCTACCTGATCTAACCACAGAACTGAAATGAAGGTGGAAAGCTGACCTAAAGTGGGCTAGATTCTTGATGCTGTTACAAAGAATCTTGCTGGTTAGTCTGTGCTTATCTGTTGAATGGAGGAAATGTTCACAGTTGTTTTGAAGCAATCCATCCTGTCACTGTAGAAACATATGTAAGAGGTGGAGAAAAAGTGCATCTGAGTTACTGATGGCTTCCTGTCCCTAAAAAATTCTGGGTGGCCTTTGATCCTAAGTTGATTCTGTTATTTGCATCCAAAACAAATTTGACCAACATCTATCAAAGTGCCTGGTACAGTGCTGAAACACTGAAACAGGCTAGTTTCTTCAAAGTCAGTATAGTAAGGACAAGGTGGAATTATAGTTTACAAAGAAGGCTGTTCCTATTCATCTATGGTCCAAACAAAAAGTTTGTTCACCCAGTAATCCCTTGCCAATAACGTACATTTATGTTCTAGGACAATGACATTTATTTAACACATTCAATATTTCACATTGTACAAACCCTTAGATTCTCTTTATTCACTGGTCCATTTCTACAACAAATACATCCAAAACACTATATAATAAAATTATTTACAACATTTCCAAATGAGAAGCTTCTTTTTGCTCCCGCTACTGCTATTCACACACATAACTTCCACAGCACAATACATCATTAGAAGATCTAAAAATGCTCACCCTGTACTCTAGGCTGCTTAGGAAATGTGAAAACTAATAACATAGTTGCATTAGCTCCTCTCAATACATGGCAACATTTTAGAAACCTTGAACTTCATCTTGCAACACCAAAAAAGGGTTCAACAACTCTGCTTTCCCCATTGCACTTTATGAAACAGGTTGCAGGGACTAGGAAAAGGGCCGCTTTATTAAAATGACTAACTGTACAGAAATGGATTTTAAAAAGTCACAGCTCAAAATTGCTTTTTGTAAAATTCACACACATTTACAAGGATCAAGTCGCTGTCCAGCTTGTTTACTTGGATTTTCTTCTCTTGGATTGCACCGCACTGGTTATGTCTGTCGGGGGAAAGAAAGGACATGCTCAGCTGAGGCAACTCTTTATGGCAGTGCTGTTTAGGCAGTCCACAGGAAGCAGGGCTGGCCGGAGTGGGGTCCTACTGGACTCTGAATAAATCTAAGGTCCTCAAAAGGAGTGCTCAGTGTGGAGAGGGTGTCAGGCCTAGACCTGTAGAGTAGGGCCTTGGAGACTTGGGACGTAGGGTACAGGTGGTGGGAAATGGAGCACACATAAGCAGTTGGAAAAAGAGGCAGGGGTGGGGAGAGCATCTGGAGCTGGGCAATTAACCCCACAATCTCCATCACCAGTTCTTATCACCCAGTGAAATGACAGATAGAATGAGTGCTTTTGGTGATACATCCATGAGTGTTGCTACAAGCAAGTGAGTAAGCTGTGCCAGAGTGCAAAGAACCAGCCTCTGGATCCCTTTTGGAGCCAAGCCATTATTTTTCAGTAAGCAACTCTTTTTGCTGTACTATAATCAAAGTCTCTAAATAGTATGATCATGATCCCTGGTCAAGTGTCTACACACAGGCATAGAAGCAATTCAGAGCAAGCCACAGCCTGCTCTGAGCCCAGGTGAGCCTGCAGGCTTCATGGAAGAGGTGGGACCTGAGTGACTTAAACACAGAGAACAGTGGCATAAAGGGAATAAATGTGTTCCTTTCATTCCTCTTTTAATGTCTTCAATCAACTCAATCTTATTCCATATTTAAACCATGTTTCTCAAAAACTTTTCCACACATAAGTCTTCTACAGCAGAGTACAATGAATAGCTTAAAGCTCTCCAAATGTAAACATTTCTTTAAAATTTTATACTGATCTTAGGGGCGCCTGGGGGGCTCAGTCGGTTAAGTGTTTGACTCTTGATTTCGGCTCAGGTCATGATCTCATGCTTCATGAGATTGAGCCTTGTATCAGGCTTTGTGCTGACAGCATGGGGCCTGCTTGGGATTCTCTCTCTCCTCTACCCCTCCCCCTTGCTGTTTCTCTCAAGATAAACATTTAAGAAAAACAAAATCTTATATTAAATTCACTCTCATTCTTCATGTTGCTCCACAGATCTTTTGGTCTTAATATGAAAACAATATTTTAAAGGTTTATTATCTTTTTAAAGGTTTATTTTATTTTCATTTTTGAGAGAGAGCACAAGCAGGGGAGGGGCAGAGAGAGAGGGAGATACAGAATCTGAAGCAGGCTGCAGGCTCTGGGCTGTCAGCGCAGAGCCCAACGCAGGCTCGAATCCACAAACCGTGAGATCATGACCTGAGCTGAAGTTGGATGCTTAACTGACTGAGCCACCAAGGCGCCCTGAAAACAATGTTTTAAAATTACTTCCCATCAAGGAGAAAAAAATATTTTCTAACACAATAATATGTAAGATGAATCAGTTTTATTGATTTCTGGAAATTAGGATAAATAAATTTTCTTTTCTTTTCTTTTTTTTTTTTTTTTTTTTGAGAGAGAGCAAGTGAGCAGGGGAGGGGCAGAGAGAGAGGGAGTGAAAGAATCCCAAGCAGGCTCCACACTGTCAGGGCAAAGCCTGACGCAGGGCCTGAACCCACAAACTGTGAGATCATGACCTGAGCTGATATCGAGAGTTTGACACTTAACCGACTAAACCACCCAGGTGCCCCTAGGCTAAAGTTCCTGATGCTACATGTTAGATTCAGTGTTCTAAGAATTTTTTTTTCTCTTTTGTATCATATTTTGAGAGCACAGACTTAAGATGCAGATGCAAAAAGCAAAAATGTTGCTGTTAGCTATAGTAATTGCTAGGAAGTAATAAGGCTCAATGACTTTCTGAGAAGTGGCCTGTGTAATGTTTTAGGGCTTCTGTTGGTGAAAATTCCAGTGTGTATATATCTTCTTGCTGGAAGGTCACGCTGCTTGTGCCATGTGGTACGGTCAGTCTCTCTGATTTACTCCATAGTCTTTTGCTAATCAGACAGTTAATCTGACAGGATGTTGATAATGGTGTTCTTTAATTCCATGAAATAAACTAAGAGTCTCACACCCACCCCAGTTCCCTATAATCAACTCCCAGTCCAGCTTTCAAGTTTCCTTTTCACTGTAGCAAATTTGTCATTTGCAGGAAAAATATACAGGGTTTTGTCTTGATGGGGTGTTCATTCTTAGAAAGATATCTGTTAATTAGGCCAACTTTGGGAGCCTCTCTTTGTTGTGATATGAAGGACTGAGGGATGTGGCTGGGAAGGGGGTGGGGGGATAAGCACCTCAGCCTCTTCCTCCCCCTCCTCCTTCCTTGTTTGTTCCCATCTGTCACTGCTCCAAAGCACCCAATGATCTGGCAGACTGATTCTGCTTCTGAGGATGAATCAGTGAGTGGGACCATGAATCAACAAGTGATTTGTGCTAGAAACTGCAAAAAAAAAATAATATTTTAGATGCCAGGGTTAGGTGTGGGAAATGGGTGTAGGGTGCACTTTTATACTTCCATGAGGGAAAATGCTGTATCAACCTGATTTTGAAGTCCTTTATCACCTTTGCTAGATAAATTTAGGCAATCTCGGTCACAGGACAATGTCACTTTTGAAGTCTATATAAATCTATCTGAAAAGATGAGTTTTTTGTTTTTGTAGTTCAACTTTATACTTCCTCCAAAATGTTACAACTTTTACTACTCCGCTGAATACAATAAGAGAATCTGGAGGTTACCTCTTGAAGGTAAAGGAATTCTAGGGAAGTAATGAAGTGGTTGATGATACATTCAGAGTGTACATCAAGTCTGTTCCTAAAGGCTGCCTACCTTAACTGTGCATAATCCCACTCCCAAGTCCCATACTCAATACCATACTAGCAAAATAAATATTACATACATTGTTGGAAAATCCAAGTTTTTTAAACCATCAAAGATTTTTACAAATTAATGTCTTGACAGATATAAAAGTAGTCCAAAGACTAAAAGTAACATCATTTATATTAATATTTTAGAACGAAGTATATGGTAAGTAACTGGGTCAATAACAGTCTTTCAGATGGTTGTATATACATCCTTGCAGAACATTTACATTTATAATTTGACATGGGCATTCCCCCCCCCCCCCCACCACCGGTTGCCTCATTTTGACCTTAAGCGAATTTGGCCAAATCTACAGTACAAGGGTTTATTAAATCTTCTACTATGTGGAGTTTACCTTTACCTTTCAAGGAGTTTTAGAAAATGACCTTGACCTTGCTCACTTCATTATGCTTTTTACTGTACTACTTCTAGCCAAGATTTCTATTTATTTGTAAAGAAAATTCTGGAACTTTCCTTTCAAAATGTTCATGGCTGGTTTCTGAATGATGCTACTACAAGAGTGCAGTTTCAGGCAGTTACTGTTCAGAGTTTTCTCCATATTATGTTCATTTACATTTCCACAATAACATTTTCATTTTAAGAATGTCTGTTTTTTGAGATTGTTGCTTCTCAAGTCACTGGCTGTGGGGAGCGTAGGACTCTCACCCCACTTTGCTATCAGAGGCATCTTAAGGCATTCCAGGAACACCCACAGCTGCTACTGATTATAGGTTGCTCTGAACTTCCTTCATATTAGCATACCTTCCCTGGTTTCAAACTTATGCATTGAACTTTACATTTTTAACTACTAATCTTTTTTCCAATTGAAAGTATAACATAAAAACTATTATTAACAGAAGAGTAAATGAAGAATGACAAGAAAAATGAGAAAAATCATTTCTGTGTTAATAGGCAACACCTCATATCAGGAAGTGGAACTACTCATTTGCATATTTGTAACAACACACCTGATCAAGCGCAATTTTAAAAAGAAGCTCACTAGTTTGTGAGAGCCAATTTTTGTGTCTGTAATTAAAAGTGGGATGGGGGGGGAACCCAACAATCAAAAACAAAACAATAGGTTAGAGAGTGACCTATTAACCACGTGTGCCTCTTTAGACTTGCCCAGAAATAATCTGTCCCACCTGCTCCAATCTGGCAGTACAGGAGGCCTTGGCCAGCATGAGATAAGCAAACTCTGTTCTCACAGCAGGAGCATAATTAATGTCACTGGTTCTCTGACAATACAAATGTACCAGTATTTCTCATTATACACCGCTCATATTTCTCAGCTGATTACAAGGTTCTCATGAAAAACACAGACCATTTCTGATTCTGTTTGTGCATATATGACCCACATTGTATGAGTGCAAAAAAGGCAAACCTTTTTCTCCCCTCAAAACTTGAAGGAAACCACCATGATATTTTATGATCATTCCTTGGGTATGGGCTCAAATACATCACAAAAAGTTATTTTATGACTTTGGTTCAGAGTTTTGGATACAACATAGCAGCCCAAATAATATGCATATTTATTCTTTAATCTGGATCCAAGAGCTCTAACACTTAAAACCCAAAACAGCTATAGCACTCATCTTGGGTACAAAAGGTAACTTACCCTAGGAGTTCAGAACTGGTAGCCTGAGGGCTTGAAGCTGATGTAGAGATCTGTACATGACTGTGATTCCTGGGGTTTGGCCAGAGCTCTCTTTATCTTCTCAGGAGACATCCAGCACCCCTCCATGCAAACTCACAAAGCTTTCGAGTCATTATGGCCTTTCCTAAGCTAGTTGCTAAGCTTCAGAACACGGATGGGGCAGGCATTCCAACATGAATACCATGTTGGAATACATGAATACCACCTTGGGACAATGTCCTTAAGTGTACACGCCTACTCCCCACCCTCTTCTAAAACAGGTTCCAGCTTTCCATCTTTGCTTGGCTGGCAGTTCTCTACAAACTGGCTCTAATTTGGGCATCTCTTCTTAACTGTCCCAGCTGCTCCTTTGATTAATTCTTTCTGGTACACTATAAATGACACCCTTATTACCTTGAGGGTTTGGACTTAGGTGAAGTTTCCAAAAATCTGGTGTGTGACATCTCTAAAGGTCAACACTTATTTCCTGCTTTAAAGGTAATTACACACCATATTCTATAGTCTAGAAAACTTCGATCTTTGGGAAAGTGAGGGGCCAAAAGAATACAAAGAATTGAGGGGCACCTGGGTGGCTCAGCTGGTTAAGTGTCCGACTCTTGATTTCAGCTCAGGTCACGATCTCACAGTTCATGGGTTCAGGCCCCACAATGGGCTCTGTGCTGGCAGCGCAGAGCCTGCTTGGCATTCTTTCTCTCTCTCCCTCTCTCTTTGACCTCCCCTGCACTCTCTCTGTCTCAACCTCTCTAAATAAATACATAAACAAACAAACAAACATTAAATAAAGAATACAAAGAACTGAGGGGAAGCAGATTTTCCCACAGAACTCTAGGAATCTTCCCTTTAGTGTTCTAAGTTTAGTATTCAATATACTGGAAGGAGTGCTTCCTTCCAAACAAATCTCTGCCTGGGAGATGATTCCCAGGGAGGAGGAAGAAAAGTGGCTGATTCCATTTCGGCATCAAAGTGGGGATACCTAAGAGGACTCTGCTTGTGGTGTACACAGTATGCCTGGAGAGGAAAAAAGGTTCCTCCCTCTCTGATGGGCTGAGGTAAGGTAACTTCTACACCTCTGCTTTACCTGTATGATCTGTAGACCTGTGGCTTACCCAGGGGCTCTCATGAGGAATCGTGAAATTCTTGCCCAGAAACACAACCTGCCAATAACAGCTGAGTTCTCAGGTCAGTGTCTGTGTTGGCGCACCACAACCTGCCCTCATCTTCAGGTTGGCATCCCAATGGTACCGGACTGCGTCTCAGCAGCCCTGCTGGTATCAGGCACTTGGCCAGGATTCCACCTCTTGCCTAAGCTGAGCTACTCAAGCTCAGCACATTCCCAGAGGGGATGACTCTCCCTCAGATCTGGGCCTTTGCACATGCCGTACTTTTACCTAGAATATTTCATTCAACTCCCACAGCCTGGATAATGCCTCCTCATTCTTCAGGTCTCAACTTAAACATCATTTTTTCAAAGGCTTCTATGGCTAGGCAGAGGAGTAAAGCATCCCAGCAATATGCTCCTACAGTACCATGTAAGTTTGTTATCATAGCATTTAACATTTAACACACTGTATTAGTCTGTCTTTCTGGCTGGTATATAACTGATATGATGAAGACAGAGACTCTCCCTTTTCACTATTATATCCCCAGAGCCTGGCATGTAGTAAGTACTTAATATATATTTGATAGATGGTTATTAATATAATAGTTACTGATTATATACCTCTTTGTATAAGGCACTGTACCAGGTACCGAGGATATAGTGGTGAGCAAAACCAGACAAACTCCTGCCCTAAAAGGGCATGTATATTAATTAACTATCACATAAATAAATATAAAATTAAAGCTGTGGTATTATGAAGGAGAACATGGTGCTGTGATTCCTCATAGCAGTGTCAAGTGAGCTAAGTACAAAGAGTAGGTTAATGAGGAGAAGGGAGGAAGGAAGAGGGAAAAACACTCCCTGCAGTGGGTGTACACACACACAGGCTTGTGACGAGAGGGCGGCATGTCTGAGTTGCTGAGGGAAGTCAGATGAGGCCAAGAGAGGCTGACAGGGGCCAGACCACATAGAACCTTTCTAATCCATGTTGGCACTTTCAGACTTTAATCCAAATTACAATGTAAATCACCAAAGGGTTTTAAGCTACAGTAGCAATGAAGATGGGGCAAAGGGGATGAATTTGGGCCACTTGAAATAAAATCAGCAGCTTTTGGTAACGAACATGAGAGATGTGAGGATGAGGGAGAGATGCCAAGGAGGACTTGCCCAATGGACAGATGGTGGTGCTATTCCCTGAGGTGGGGAACACTGGCAGATGACCTGATAGTGGGGGTGAAAATCACAAGTCTGGTTTCAGACATGTTGCATTTGAAGTCCTGGTAAGGATGTACATGCAGTTGTCTAAGATTTTTAGAGGTCTGTACTAGAAATGCAAATTTAGGAGTCATCTGTGAAAAGTTGTAACTAAAAAAGAAGGGCATGAGTGAGATCAATTAGGGAGAGAAGAGTTGAAGAGAAAGGATGACTCAGGATCAAAGTGTGAGGAAGGGCAACATCTAATAACTGGCTACAGAGATTGAGCAGGAAAAGCCAGAGAAGTAGAGAGAAAACTATGGAGAGCTCTAGGTCACAGAAACCAAGGACATCATGAATTAAAAAAGGAGACAGCAATCAATACAGGAAAGAAAACTGGTAGTAGTGTAAGGTTCTTGACAAGGTCAGAGAAGATGGGATCAAAGAGGCACAAGTGGAGGAACTGGCCTTAGACTTGAGGAGGGACAGCTGCTCTATTATAGTAGGAGCAAAGGAGGATCCTAGTAGATTTAAGTCTTGGTAGTGACAGCTGAAGCAGTTCTATTTTCTCTGTGGAGAGGTGAGAGTCTCTGCTGAGAGAGGGGAGAGAAAGTAGGGGCCAGAGGAGTGGAAAAGAGAGTTGATCATAGAAGGATGGCTGGGCCATATTGAGCACCTATCTGAAGTGGTGATCACGAATCAATCTGCCCTGTTATGTTCTTCTTTTTTTTTTTTTCCCCAACAGTGCTTGCTGCTCTGTGCACATACACAGAAAACACACAGGTAAATGTAAATGAACTAACAAACAAAGGAGGGACAGACAGTAGAAGTCAAAGTAACAGAAGCATAGATAAAAGACAAAGTCCTCTGCTGTGGTGATAAAGACCCCATTCTTCTATCTGACCCACAAAAGCACCCACACTGCACTGCTAACCTTTAGTAGAGCTGGAGGCTGAAGCAGGCCGAGAGGATCGCTTGCGATGTCCATTTTCCACGCTTTCAGAAGCCACAGTTAGCTCTTCAGTTCGGGAGTTTCTTCGGCTTGGGGTTTTGGACTTTTCAATGATCTCTTTGGGCTCACTGCTGACAGAGGGAAGCACAAAGTTTCCAAGAAGGAGAGGGAATCAAGTCACACACAAAAAAGGGCTCTTCAGATAGAGCTTCATTTGTGAGGCAGGAGATTAAGAACTATACAGTCATTCTGAAGAGAAAATATTCCACTCTGGGACAATAAACAAAATACCTTCTATATTACTCACAATTTAAAAGTGAGTCTAGGGGCGCCTGGGTGGCTCTGTCGGTTAAGCGTCCGACTTCGGCTCAGGTCATGATCTCGCGGTCCGTGAGTTCGAGCCCCGCGTCAGGCTCTGTGCTGACAGCTCAGAGCCTGGAGCCTGTTTCAGATTGTGTCTCCCTCTCTCTCTGACCCTCCCCCGTTCATGCTCTGTCTCTCTCTGTCTCAAAAATAAATAAACGTTAAAAAAAACATTTTTTTCCAAAAAAAAAAAAAAAGTGAGTCTAGCTTGTTACAGTAGTAAAATAAAATACTCAAAAGCTTATTGCTGGTGAAATTGCGGAAAAACAGGTAAAAGAAATTAAGAACTTGGAACAAAAATTCCGAAACTTCCTCACCCTTTTCCTAAAATAACAATATTCCTTTTCAAAAATTAATAGTATCTGAAATTTAGGAAATTACTAATATGTACTGGTATTTTCTATGAGCCTGTATAATCAGATAATGGCCTACGTCACATTATAGAATACACATGAGAATGTATTCAGAGTATATATACTGCTGGGTATACTGATTACCCCTACCTCAATCCCCTTTTTTTTAGTTTCCAAAGATTTAAAATTGGTAATATCCAGTACTACTGAGGGTATGAGGACAGAAACCTCTGATCAGAGTGTAAATTATGTAACCCAACAGTTATCAATAGGGGGCATTTTGGCCTCCCAGGAGACATTTAGCAATTTAAAAATGTCTGGAGACATTTCTGATTGTTAAGATGACTGCCGTGACTGAGTGGGGGATGCTACAGGCATCTTCCGGGCAGAGGCCAGGCATGCCACTAAATATTCTATAATGCGTTGAGACAGCTCTTCCCCCCCAACCCCAACAAAGAATTATCTGATCCAAGCTGTCAATAACGCTGAGGCTGAGAAACCCTGGTGTAATCCTCTGGCTCAGCAATTCCATTTCTAGGTGCCTAAGGAAACAACTCTTTTTACAGAGCTGTAATTACACACAGGATGTCAAAGCATTACATAAGTACTAATAAAGACAGAAGACCTAAATGCTTTACAACAGATTTTAAAACTAAAACATGGCACATTCACATTCAGTCATGAAAAATCATGTTGTAGAAAGCTATTTAATGATAAAAACTGTTCATGACACATTACTGTGGGAAAAAAGTTACCAATGTTATGAATAGTATAATCCTATTTTCGTCATAATACATGTTGAGCATATATATGTAACTACATATGAATCAATGGGTGTGAAATACACGTGTGTATAATGCTTATATATATATCACTGTATATTATATAAAAATATTATAGTGTTTATATATAAAATATTCCCTATCTGTATACATACTCTGAAGAGAAGTAGAAAATGAACTAAAATATACATAGTGAATATTGTTTGAGTCATAGGAATACTGGTTTATTGGTAATTTCTTCTTTAAAAAAATTTTAAAGTTTATTATTTATTTTTGAGAGAGACAGAGTGCGAGTGGGAGAGGGGCAGAGACAGTGGGAGACACAGAATCCAAACAGGCTCCAGGCTCTGAGTTGTCAGCACAGAGCCTGACATGGCGCTTGAACTTTCAAACTGCAAGATCATAACCTGAGCTGAAGTCGGACACTTAACTGACTGAGCCACCCACGCGCTCTGGTAATTTTCTTCTTTTTAATTCTCTGATCTGAATTTCAAATTTTCTTTAATAAACTTTTTACTACTTGCATGGTTCAAAAAAAATGCATGTCAAAATCATTAGGGAAAAAACGCTGATTAAACTTGCTTGTAAGGCATGGAACTTAAACAAACGTAATGCAACAAAACAAAACGAAACAAGCTGGTTAAAGGGATGTCTCTTCTGGGAAGTCTTCCTTGACCCTTACTCCCCAAGTAAAGCTGTCTCTTCTTTTTGGGTTCACAGTCTGTATCTGGCATTCAAGAGCACCCATCAGGTTGTATAGCATATTTTATTTTAATATCTTCTGCCTTCCACTAGATCAGGAGCTCCTTAGAGGCATGAACCATGGCCTATGAACTCCCTCTACCCCTCCATTGTTCATTCCTGCCATAGGACCCTTCACTGGTGGTACGATAGCTGGGAATTTGGCCATACTGTTCACCATCTTGCTTTATATCTAACAACTGCCCCATGAACCAAGTCAAGTGAAGAAGAGGCAAGGCCAGAGCTGGGGTAGAACTGTAAGTCAGGGGTATTCACACATCCTTTTAGAGATGGTAAAGGATGGCCTTCTGACTAGGAGCCCTGAAAATGGTCAAAGTCTCTGAGGAAGAAAGATTCCTAACAGAGGTGCCTCTTTCTCCTGGCAAAACAAAAGCCACAGAAGTACTGTCCTGCTGTTCATATGGTCAGTACTCAGATAGCTCTGGAAACAAATACCCTTTTTTGGTCTGATTATCTTCTTTGTGTAGCCACACAGCTGGAGTATGCTTGGTAAAGGCAAATGAATTCAAATATTAGCCAATTCAAATAAAAACAGGGAGAAATATGTAGTAGGAATGCCAATGAATCTGTGAGGCAGAAGAACAGGGGTCAAGTCTTACCTATATATTTACTGGACATGATATTTAACTTCCTCTATGCTTCAGGTTCTTGATCTATAATCCCCATTTTGTCTGCTACAATACATATGTGTGAGGGTTCTGGAATCAGGGCACCTGAGTTTGGATATCAGTTGCACCATTTACTAAATCTGTGGCCTTGGGCAATTTAGTTAACTTCTCTGAGCTTCAGGTTCCTTACCGGTAAGACAGAATTTACTTTCCTAATAGATACTGTGAAAATTCAATGAGATGATACACTTAAGGGGCTTGCAGCCCAGTGCATAGCATGAGATGCATTCAGATAGATGTTGGTTATTATGACCACCTCAAAGGGTGGATAGGATTAAATGAGAAAATGATTGTGAAGGTGTTTTATAAACTAAGTTGTACAAATATGATAAATTCTCTAAAATGTTATCCAATGCATTACTAGATTAAAAAAGGAATGACTTTTGGAACTATTCCTCCTCCTTTCCATGGGGTTAGTGAAGCCACAGGTGTATTTCATTTTATTACGTTATGTGGGGCTTTGTAGTATAACAGGAAAAGCATGAGTTTTGGGGTTCAGACCCTGTCTGGCTTTCTCTCATATGCCTGGAGGATCAAACAGCTATGCTTTAGAAGGTGTTGCAAGGACTATTATTAATGACAATATAACAACAGTTCTTACATACTGAACTTACTATTTACTCACTATGGTGAGTGCTGAACATGTTATCTCATTCAATTTTCAAAACAACCAAGAAAGGTAGAAACTTGGCCACCAAGCTTTGTTAAGGGAAATGTTACCTCTCGGGTTAGGACTCATGACAGCTCCCCTGTTTTAGCAGGGAAAACAGACTGGCACAATGAGTCAAGGAAAAAGGACAAGGTGAAGAGAGGTTTAAAGGATGAGAAAGCCGATACCCTTCCCTTCAAAGAGGCTTACGCCGTTTTCACGCTGAGTCTGCAGAATGATCATCTTACCTTTGTCCAGAGACCATGGCAGCATTTGCCTCGAGTTCTGTGAAAAATACAAAGGACAGAAATGAGATGTGGGAGCTTCTGGTGTCTATGTCCACTGGGAGAAGGGAGGTGTCTCAGAATTCTAAATGCCCTATTTAGGCTAACATGTCTTCATGCCCAGCAGGATCTTCACCCTACATGGTACGGAGACAGAGTTGGCAGGGACACAACTCAGTAGTCTGGGGCATAAGACACTTACTTGGTCTATTTTTATTTCTACTCCACACTGTGAAATAATCCTGTTTGGATCAATAGAACTAAATTCACACTACCTGGTTCATATTTCACCCAGCTATAACTAGATTAGTAAAATAAGCCTCTTCCTCTCCTGTAGAAGAGATTGTTTTCTTTCTTAAAATATCCCTAACCTCTTCATACTTGTTTTTAAAGGCAGTAATCTTAAAATATGTCTTAAATATATATTAAGGATGCATTCTCCTCCAAAGGACTTCCTCACTGAGTTACAGAGTGCAGACTGCTTTGCTTTGAGATAATGCCTACAGACTCCATTACATTCCTCTCTTCCTCAAACTCCCCACAATATCCTCTAAGAAAGGAAAATCTCAGTAATTTGTCTAGCAGGGTTTTGCTTAAGTGAATATTCTATGGGTTTACCAGGCACTTCTTTCTCAGCATCAGCAGAAAAACATCGCTTTTAGAGTTTCATCTTTCCAGAAGACTTTCCTAATGCACCAGACAGCAGTGATCTCTCCTGCTTCTGGCCTCCCACAGCTCTGTACCTGTTCCTGCCTCCCCTTATAGAGAATTCAGCACAGCAGATTCAGTGTACATGCCTCATCTACCCCAGAGATTACACGTTAACTTCCTTGAAGGCAGTGAAATCAGAGTGCATAGGTTAGAATTCTGACGCCATTGATTAGCCATGTAACCCTGCGCTTGACTCTCTGTGCTCAATGCCTCATCTGAAAAATGGGGACAACCACTTTACTCACCTCAAAATTAAGATTAAATGGAACAATACATATAAAAACTCAGTACAGCACCTGGCTCTTAGTAAGAACTCAAAATTAGCTGTTGTTATTGTTAGGATCCTCATGTCAATGCAATTCATGCTGGAATCCCTTGCATCCCTCTGCCTTCAGTAAAAGATGAGGGAATCCTTGCTTCTCATTTGCTACTTAGCTCCCAACATCTAACCCATAAAACCTGGAAACCCTCCACTTGAAATAGATACCAGCTCACTGGGTCTCTGTTGCCTGCACACAAACTCAGGTAATGTGTGCTCAAAAATGAAAACAGCTCAAAAGAGGCCGATTACCAAAAAATTTTATTAGTTTGCTCATGTGAAACAAAACTCAGTGCTTTTGAGAACTTTAACACTATTACAGCTAATTCACATTAGCAGAGATCAAAGGAATCTGGTGAGGCAATTAGTGACTATGAGGGTATTTTAAGGAGATTCATTTAAGTCAAACTTTTAAAAGCAATAGGATTCTCTGGCCAATTATTTTGAGGAAGATGTACGATATAGTAAAGCACATTTTTCTGGAGTAAAGAATTGGGGCAGAAAATGTAATTCCCTTCCTCTTTTAGTTGCTCCTTTTCTCGCCAAAAATGAACATCACCATCTAATACCTTCTGTGAATGATTTGCTCCACTCCCTTCCTGTCAGGTGCCTAGCACAATGTCATGCATCATGTGGGTAGTTGGTAGCAAAGGAAGAATCTGAATGGCTGAAATGCTTTTTGCTCAACCATTCTTTTCAGAAGCCTGATTTTACCAGAGTGTGCAATAGAACATAACATAGCACATAGCACCTGAAGCAGCTTTTAAAATAAACACAAGTTAGGGTGCCTGGTTGGCTCAGTCGGTGGAGCATGTGACTCTTAATCTTGGGGTCATGGGTTCAAACCCCACTGTGGGTGTAACAATTACTTAAAAATAAAATCTTAAAAAAAATCACAAGTTGTAGCTTAATTTTACTGATTTAGGCCCACAAAGCTAAACATGGTAATACTGTTTTTTACTTACAAATTTTTTCAAGTGTGAACTGGACTGTAAATGAGATTCTAACCTCTGAGTGAAAAGTGTCATACTTTTTTTTTGGTATCTTTTGATATGTTCAGTGACAAAGGGCCAGGCCAAGATTAAACTGTAACACACTTACACTATTTATCTATGAAGGCAGTACTGTTATTGCCATCAAGATCCTCACGCATTCTGAGCTGACCCAGCATTCCACAGCAATTATCTGCAGATTACCATGGACTCCACCTTCCAGAAACACCATCCTTCATGCTATTTGCAATTTCTTGGTCATGGGAAACATAATGCCATCCAGAGAAGACTGAAATGACTGACTCCCAGGAAAAGTGGCTACCTCACTGTAGCAGAGGTTCTCAGAACAAGCCTCCACTCCTGTCATGAATATGCAATTACTAACCGAGTGTAGGAACGCTTGCCACCCTAGCAAGTTACCATGGGCCAGTCAGCTGCCAGCTATGAGTGCCAGGGTCATGCAACAGGGCAAACAGTCCAACGGAAACCATCCACAGCTAGGTGGCAGACAATGGGCACCACAATGCCCTTCTTGGGTTCCCTGACACCAGGAATGCATAAGACAGCAAGCCAGTCGGGGGAAAAGAACCCTAACAGTCCTGCACAAACCCTGCCACTCATCTGAGGTCTGCTCTGAAGCCAGCAGGTGAGAGAGTTTCAGTCACTTCCTGGCACCCTGAGGACAGCAGCAGTTCCTTCACATATAATCCATTCCACTCAGAGAAGTTTTTCCAAAGCATGCCTTACCTGGTCTGGCACCAGGCCCCTGTGGTGTTGTGGCTGGAGTTTCCTTTGCAGCTAAACTCGGTGAAGGGGCTAAGGCAAGGAAAAAAAAATACAGGCCTTTTACTTTCTTTTCTCAACAAAACCGAAGGCACTGACTGACTCAAGGGCTAAGTAACTGCTGAAATACATACACGCTTGGAGGGCAGTACTTGAAACTGGCCTTGAAAGGACATTTCAAAACTTAACCCCCAAAACACACCTTAGTAGGCAAACTGAACCACTTGCAGAGAACAATGATACCATTTACCTCAGCATTTAAAAAATTTCTTCATTCCTCTAAAGACTACACCCCTTGAGACTTGAATCATAAAATTCATTTTGTACTTTTGTATAGCACCTGGCAAGAGTGATGGTCATCGAGCAGATATTCAATTCATACTTGATGAATACATTATTTGATGTTATTTACTTATATAACAAACAGTTACCAAGAACTTCCTAGGGGCAAGGTGCTGTTCCAGGCACCGTTAGAGACTAATTTTTCTTTTTGTTCAGTATCAAAGATAAGATACACAAATGTGGTACTCTGGAGTCCACTGGGATGTTATATGAAGAAGATTCATAAGGTAGAAAGTGCTATGGGAGTCGAAAGAAAAGGAGATCAATTCTAGACTGAGAAAACTGATGGTACATTAGAGGGAGAAACATCAGAATTAGGCTTCAGAGGACAGAGACTACTTAGGTCCCTGAAGAGGAATGGCACAGGATACACAATGTACTCTAGAATGGAAGCTTACTGGATCATACAATAAAGATTAAGGGCATAGATATGCCACAGTCACTCAAGGATTATGTCCTCCTATCTTGACATTTCAGTCTAACATCCTAGATAAACTTAGTAACAATAAGTTTTATCCTCTTGTGGAAATTGTGAATTTTGTATATTTCTCTCCCTGCTTAGTCAATAATGCCTTTGTGTTAAGAATTTTTTTTGGATGGTTATCTGATAAAGCCTAAAACTGTATCTTAAATCCTACTTTTAACTCCAGTATTGATCTCTCACATTTTCAAGATAAAAACCTAGAAGAATGGAAACAATCTTAAAATTGAGGTTTTTTTAAACTGCAGGTTCATCTTCCCAAGCTCATATATTTCTCTAGTATTATATATGACCCATATAAAAATATTCCCTAATCACTTCATCATTATTCTCTTGGTATGTGTATGCAGTGGGGTGGGGGTGGGGGGCAGATCCCTCCAGAAGTACAACAGAAACACTTAATAGCAGAAAATATATTTAACTCACACCAGGTTTCTTTTTCATTCTTAGGAGTCATCTACATTCACAGAATTTGAACCAGAAACTTAGGGCACCCAGCCCCGTGAAGTCTCTGTCTCCTGCAACGGCAATGAACTCCTTAAGGGTCTTTATCTCTCCCTGTGTCTCTAGCATTGAAGAGGGAGAGGGGGAATTAACCTTTCTAAAGCTCTGTGTGAGACAGTGTGCTGGCCACATTATGCTGTCTTTTCCTTTTATCTTTGTATATTTTGGGAGGTAGGAATTACAAACTCTGTTTTACAGGTGAAGTACATGGCTTATAAGAGGTTAAGGAATTTATCCAACTGTGATTGGTAACCAGTGGAACTAGAATTTGAACTCTGATCATAACCTGAAGCTTGTGTTCTTTCTGACTCTCCTCCTAGGTGCTTACCACTCAAAACATTTTAGCTTGCATTCAACGAGAAAAGCACTGTTAGCTACCCTAGGATATAGCAAAGGTCCTTCTCAGCTTTGGCATTGTGTGATTGACTCCACTTGGGGAAAATAGAGCTTCTGCATCACTTAGGTCTCACAGGAGAGACATGTGTGTGTGTGTGCGTGCGTGTGTGTGTGGGGGTGTGTGGCGGGGTGTGAAGGGGGAGGGGAGGTATAAGGATACCTACGCTCCCATCATTTGCCCATCTTAACAGTACATAGGAAATAATTTGAACTAGATATACATGAATTGTAATGGTCTAATTTATGAAAAACTGTGTCAAAGAGAAATCAGTAATAATTTTTTCCATTTATTCATTACTATATTCTGTGCTAAGCACATTATATGCATTGTCTCAGTGAACTCTTAGAACTACTGTTGTTCCCTTGTTACAAAAGGAAGAAACTCAAGTTTGGAGTAGTCGAGCAACTTACTTAAACCCATAGAGCTGGTAAATGGTGGCACTGTGATACTAACTCAAGCCTATCTGTCTCTCAACCACTTTGCTTCTCCTGTGTCTACTGTCATGAAACTTAGTTTCCTGAAAAGTTCTCCTCTGGAGTAGACAGTCAGAAAGGAATAGTCTCTGGGATAGAGTACAATGAGGAAGGGGCTATGAGAACCATGCTCTGAAACTGTCAAGAGCAAGTCATTATCATGGTAAGGAGAGCTTGCAGAAACTGCTATTCACCTTTAAGAGACAATGTTAAACTGAAGGTTCACAGTATCAACTTTGAACAAATATTGAACTCTGAGTTTCAATCTTCTCACCCACGGAATCGGATTTGGGTTAAGGGCTACCTGACATGGTTGGTATGAAGATAACGTGAGATAACAGGTAAAGATGTTTCCTTGTAAAATGAAAAGCTTTATATAAATGAAAGGTCTGTCATTATTTTAGGAGCTGAGAGAGAACCTATTAATGAATGTAAACTTAACATGGGTTTTCAAGTATATTTCCCAATGTACTTCTAATAAATGAAACTACCACTATTGCCATTTAGCCCACTCTTCTTCAACCAAGTAGAAGTCATGCTTTCTTTTGTGGGATAGGTCATCAAAAAATTGACACGAGATGATGCCAGGCCCCGAGTACATACCTATGCTGGGTAGAAGCTCTGGATGAGATCCCACCTTCTCCTCCACTAGGCCACCCGCAAGTGGCTCAGATGCTATGCCAACATGATTGTTTTTTGTGGCCGGCGCCGCAGAGATGAGCTCAGAGGGTACCAGAGTGGTTACTATCGAGCGTACACTGGTGGGGAGAGTACCGCCAGGTAAGCTGGGTCCTGCTGAGGTGGAGCCCGGGCCCACGGGGCTAGAGGTCATTTTTATCAGAGTGGGTGCTGGGGGTGTTGGGGTTTTACTGTCCAGCTCTGTGGATAACTGCTCTGTTCCCATGAGCCCTGGAGTTGTGGTCTCTAGCCCTTGGCCTTCAGTCTCTCCATCTGCACCATATTGCTCTTCCCCTTTCTCAAGAGAGCCTGTAACTTTCTTACATGCCTTGGTCAGCAAAATCTGGCCGATTTTGTCCACTTTTCCTTTGCCCTTACTAGATGAGACTGGGCTTCGCCGGTTGACAGAGGAGCCTGGACTATTGGTCAAAAGGGGAGAAACAATTGTGGTTGACTGTGAAGAGGGAAGAGTGCTCTGATCTGCTGAGGTGCTCACCTGAGGACTAGCCTCATCTGGATTCATTTCTTTCACTTGCTGGACAGGGGGATGAGGAGGGACAACTGGAGAAGTTGTACATGGGGGGGAAGGAAGCTGAACAGGGGTGGCTCGTGAGTTAAGGACCAAGGGTCGACCAGTCTGTATATTTGGAGCAGTACTACTGGAGGGGGCACTAGGTGGTACAGGAGCAGAAGAAAATTTTATGTTCTGAGGTATGTGTAAAGGGCCAACAACTGCAACGGAGGGAGGCATCAAGCCAGAGTTGGTTGTCAGTGGGGCTGCAGGAATTGTGCTTGGCTGTGATCCTTTCATAACCTGAATTATTGAGGATGAATTGATAAACACAGGTGTAATGAACTGAGGCCGGGCATTAGACTGAGCAGCTGACTGTCCCTCAGAAACCATAACCTTGCTACCCACATTGGGCATTGTGACGACTGTTGACATCAATGCAGACTGCAGGTGAGTCGGCAGAGCTGCTGATGTATTAGCTGAAGTCGTGATAGGATTGGAAGTAACGAAAACAGTTATCTGATTTGGGGGCAAGGGAGTAGAGATGGAGGAAGAGCTGACAGGTCTTGACATTACTGGAGGGATGCTTGGTGCAACATTAGAACTGACCTCACTCAATTCTGGATGCACAAGGGTTGAACACGGCTCATTAGTGTGAGGTAAATTTAGGGAATTAGAGGGTTCTTTAGAAGAAGACGGATCCTGCAGTGTGGGAATGACAGATGCTTTTTTCAGGTCCTCCCCAGAAACTACTGGAGGCGTTACTTCCAGATCTGTAAGCCCAGGGGGTTTAATGGTCACATTAGGAGCTCCAGAGTTATCAAGAAGTTGACTTAACGATGTGGGTGCTTCCCTCATAGCAGGAGACACCAAATTTTTGTTCTCTTCGACACCGGGAAGTTTGTTAGGATCCAAAGATTGCCCGTCCTTTTTAGACTGATCTTCAGAAACAACCATTTTAACTTCTTGGGTAGGGAGGGCTTTGAGCTCAATGTTTACCTGCTCCTTCCTACCCTGGGAATTCTGGCAATCGCTGTCCTGAGGCACATTCAAGCTCTCCTTGTTATCCTCCAGAACACCTCCCACTGCAGCCACAGGCATGGTAGGATTCTGAGGATTCAGCCCGCTGTTGTTAGGGAAGCTCCCAGGTACAGGGGGATTGGCCAAAGGAGTGGGACTGACCAATACATTTCTTGGCAACTCCACATTCTGCAACAGAGCTGTGTTTGTTTGAGAGGCCAGAGTAAGTTTAGGGGTTTTTGAATTTTGCCTCCCAGGACTTGGGGTAGTTTTCCTACTGGACCCAGGACTAGACCTGCGACTGTTGCTCGGACTAGCCCGTTTTGTTGCTCCAGAATTAGACTGCTTTCCAGAATTCACCACCACAGAATCTAATTTGTGAGTTTGTGGGGCAGCAAAATTGGAAGGATTATTCATGGTAAGATTCGAAGGTGCTTGCCCAATGGCCTTTAAAGTTGTTGGATTTAGGCCCTGCTGATCAAAGCCCCTGTTTAAATTTGGCCTAGGAGGTAAAGGAATATTAATCTGTGGGGGGAAGAGTCCTGCAATGGAGGCATTGAGTCTTTCTGGAGACAGACTGATTTCTGAAGGTTCTGTGCTAGGAGGGCGATTGTTGGGTGTCTGAGGATAGTAGGGTCTGGGGCTGGCTCTGTTCGGTGTTTTAGGCCTAGATGTTTGGGTTGGAGCAGCCACATTTGGAAAATGGTGGCCATGAGAGCTGGGCAGGGAATTTACAGGGGGTTGCTGGGGAGTTGCACCTTGAGTTGCAGAAAGGGGTGATGGTCCAGGTTTTGGCCCTGTCATCATTAACTGATTCTGGGAAACTACTAAATGTGAAGGCATGTTATTTGGGCCTCCTGAGACAGATGGTACTTCACTGCCACTTGCTTCAGGGAGCGAGGACATTTCTCCCAGTGGTGAGCTAGAAGGATTCTGGGAGTTCTCCTGGTATACCATTTTCCTTGAATTGCTTCCCAAAGGAGTATTCACAGGTATTGGCATTCTTTGCTTATCAGGTGATGGTGGCACGGAAGCAGGTCCTTGCAAACTGACCATAACAGGCACGCTGCCGCTCTGTTGCATGGGCATTCTCTGGGAGTCTGGGTTCAGGGGGCCCCGTGGGGGGTGGACACTTTGGGAGACCGGAAGCCTAACTGATTTGGGGTCCTGCTGCATCATGAGCATCATCATCATTTGTTGTTGTTGTTGCTGCTGCTGCTGCTGCTGCTGCTGCGACTGTGGCTGACTGGGAGGTGGTGGCTGCTGCTGTGGTGGCGGCAGTTGTGGCTGCGGCTGCTGCTGTGGTGGCTGTGGCGGGGGTGCCACATGCTGCATGAGCTGAGGAGGCATCTGCTGAAGTGGCCTCTGTTCAACTGGTTGAGAAGGATAACCTAAAACAAGCCCCCCAAATCAGGGAAGTTAGATTTTCGGCAGGAAAAGCAACTTTTAGAGTATAGCCAAGCAATATTCATCTAGGTGGCCCAGACAGTGCACAAACAGCTTAGGCGTGCCTACTCCCAGGGGGGCAGGCGCAGCTCCTCATTATCCGACATAAGCAAAGGGGCACACAGCTTAAGGAAGCAAAAAGCAAAGCATCAAGAACCTGGAGCTCCTTAGTCTTCAAGGTCTGAATGAGGCACTATTGTACTAAGACTGTAATAGACAGACACTCTGTGCTATGCAATGAAAGTGGCTGAGTCTATCCCAGCCAAACATTCAGGTGAAATGAGAAAAATTCCCATCAATAGCAAGTAGCTGACCACCCAGCACTGGGGTCTCATGTGGGAATAATAAATATTTCACTGTACTTGTGAATGAAGTAAGGCATTTAGGACTCACTTTTTCTGTTATCAAGATTAATTTTTTAAGGTGTGATTTTGTGAAAACAACAGCATCAAAGATAGCCTTTTTATTCTTTCAACAGAAGCAAATATACAATTCTAGGATTCAATGCCTTAAGAGGGATTTAAAATGACGCCAATCCACTGGATCCATACATCATGCTGCATCCTTCAGGCTCAATCCTTTGGGGAACCCAAATGAACTAAACTGTCCCTCTGATGTAGTTCAGTTTAATAAAGAGCAGGAGCTAACAGAAGCTGATATACACATTGAAAATAAATTGAGGATACTGAAGATTTTTTTATGGATATTAATTTCCATTTACTTTCTTACAAGTTAAAACTCAATTTGGAGAAATATTTTCTATGAATCCACAAAGGAAGAATAAGAAGCCAGAAACACTGCCCTCAGGAATAAAAAATAATTTTGGGAAAAGAACTGAGGGACAATGCCTTATAGATTTTCAGAAGGCAACAGTTCAAATGATTCCTTCTTTTGTGAAGCTTTTACTTGGCATTTTAGAACCAAAGCTTTATACAATCAGCAGAAAGGAAAAATCATTAACCAAGAATAAAGGTAGTTCCATGGGAAAAAGTGGGGATACAGCTGGGATACAATTTCACAAACTAGATTTATTCCATTGTTGCATAAAAATGCATAAGGGAAGTTTTAAGAAGGCGCAGGAATAAAAACAGTTGGCTCTGGCAGTTGGCAGAAATGATGGTTCATGATTTTCACAGAGGAGCTACCAAATGCTGCTGATCCACAGGGTCAGACCCTGCGGTCAACCCTAATTAATGTCTTCTGGCCAAAGATTACCATGGCACCAATGAGTACAATGTACAGAATTCAGTTTTAGAGATTTTTTTCAAAATCCTTTTCTATTTCAGGCCCAAGTCACTTCTTTACAATTATAGAGCCAACAATAATATGGCACTTCTACAGGTTTAACTCAGGTTCCCATATTAAGAAAACTGTCATTTCTGTAGAAGCCCACTGTTGTTGGGCTATGTCACAAATGTCTTTTATCTTTAAATCAGCCCACCAGGTAGCACAATAAATACCAAAGAGAGCAGAGCAGATAATACAGCAACTTTTCAAAAGTTACAGCTGAGGGCATGGCTGCTATAAAGGTTCCAGAAGCTGGAGGCAGCAGTCCAAAGGGCACTAACGTTAAGAAGACAGGTTAGGGTTGCCGTCACATAAATGGTAGAGAATGAAAGCCAAAACACACATAGTGTCTATAACATAACCCAAACCCATATTTATTAATCAAGGGTTGCAACTCATATGCCTTTAGGCACCAGGCCAGTAGTGAAGAACAGAAGTGGTCTGGTATAAGACAATAGTAGTTCTGTGGACAGAGCCAAACTGCAGAATGAATGTTCTATCTAAAGGCATCTAAATTCAGGTTTTTATCTGGTTTAAGACACTGCATGATAGTTCAAACACACGATAGGCCAAATTCATCCTGTAGGTTCCTACTTTTTAAACTCTAGAAAGGAAGCAATGATGTGTGCAAGGACCTCTGGGATTCATATAGGAATTCACATGTGTTTGAGGGAAGAAGGTATCTTCCTATTCATAATGTCATCTAGATATACCTGCCAAGACTGGTGACCTCCCTGCCTCAATTGCTGCAACTCACTGACTAGAATTGTGGTGTTCCCAAACAATTTGTAATAAATAGCATGTAGTATTGACATCATGGTGTATTTACTTTTTTTTTTTTTTTTTTTTTTTGGTTCACTTTTAAAATACATAAATTAAGGGTGGATTACGGTACATACCCAAAATAACGTCACTCTCACTTACATGTCAAAAAGGAGGAATAACTAGTGAGGAAGAAACAAAACATAATCCTTTGTACACACAGGGAAGAGTGACCTAAGTATGACAGGCTTGGGTGTCTTCGACTGAGTCACAGGGGAATAAGGTTACAAATCACTGCTCAGGCCAAGAGTAACAAGTATAGAGATATTGTGGCAGCTGGCCTTAGTTCTTCTATAACACCTAGGTTGGAATAAATGAATTTTAGAAAGTTTTTTTTCTTTTCAACATTTAGAGGATAATATTATTTTATAGCCAAAAAGGGGTACAACACAGGGGGCTTCACCAATAGTGATCTTATTTATTATTCAGCTGGGTGGTAGGTACATGAGCGTCTCTTTTATTACTCTTATATAGTTTTTATGTTTAAAGATTCATAATAAAAACTGTATTAAAAAAATTTTATTGTAAACCCTGTTCATTGCTTCGAGACAACCCAATAGGAAAGGCTGCAGGAAAGGCAGGCAAGCAGGATTCGAGTGAAAACATCTTTCCATCTAATCTTACTCCATTTGGATGCCAACTAGAATCTTGATACTGACAAGAATAAAGAAGCACTTGACATTTCAGTCTGATTTTATGAGGACTTAATATCAAGAAGGCTAATCTGAGCAGTATATATACACAGTTGACCCTTGAACAATGTGGGAGTTAGGAGTACTGACCCCCTGTGCAGTTGAGAATCCATGTATAACTTCTGACTCCTCCAAAACTTAAGTACTAATAACCTACCTGTGGACTGGAAGCCTTACATAACATAAACAGTTGATTAACATACATTCTGGGTTATATGTATTATATACTGTATTCTTACAGTAAAGTAAGCTAGAGAAAAGAAAACGCTATTAAGAATCATAAGAGAGCACATTTATACTACTGTATTTACTGAAAAAATTTGCATATAAGTAGATAATGCAGTTCAAACCCATGTTGTTGAAGGGTCAACTGTATATACTACATATACATATGCCTTCAGAAGTTATATTTGAAATTTTTACTTACTATCAAGGCAAAGTTTCCAAATATTAGACACATTTAATTGCTAAAGAAGCCTAGTTAGGAGACAAAATAAAATACCAATGTTTCCTTGAAGAGAAGCCTTGTACTGCTGTATAAATGATGAAAAGTACGCAATCTTTAGCTAACATTTTATCACCTGGTGGTCGGTTTGAAAATTCTGGCAGTTTAGGGCCTGAGTTGTCCAAGTTAATTCCTTGTTCTCCAGGCAATGGCTGCTGATCCGTGTCCTCCAGCCCAGCTGGGCGATTATCTGGGGTACTAAAAAATAAATTATACATTTGGGAGTAAGTTGCTTAGCTTATACATGAAAGTAGCTTAACTTCTCCCCTATTTCTGAAGACATAAAATCTGTTTACATTGTCGTATTTATCATAACTTCCATATCTCTAGTCCGATAAAATATTCACTGTTTGGCATAAAAATAATCCAGCAATTTCATTAAACAATAAAATCTACTTAACCTAATAATAGTATGGCTATTTACTCAAAGTGCTTTCTACAAATTTCTGACAATGATTTTCAAGTAATCATCCATCGCTTAAATGTTTTAAGACCTGATCATAGTTTGGACTATCAACATTATAAAGTATTATTCTTGTGAAACCACACTATTTTTGGTATAGTTATCAATTTCAACCATGGAGTCCAGATTGTTTATTTTTTGTGGATATTATAGCGGCAGCTCTCACAATTCATAACACCTTGCAAGAAGTTGTAGGTTGGCTGATGAAAATGGTATCCAGGGAATAAAGAAAAATGGAGAATACTAGAACAAAGCCAGTTATTTCTGCTACAGAATGAGTATTTGCAGACATCCCCACTGGTTTTGGGATGCTTTCGTTTTTATCTGGTTGTAGCTTAGAATTTTTAGTGGGGAAAAAGAAATGAAAAAAAATGTTATCTGCTAACATCCACATTCCCAAAGAACCAATGTACTCACATCCATTTGGTTTGCAATCTTATTCCTGGCTGTATCTTTCTTCCCTATCTTTAGTTTCCCTTTGCCCTGATATTGGTCACCCAGTTTTAGACAGTATTTGATCTCATTGTATTCTGTGTGGTTTCTAAGCCTTACCTTAAATCCATTTTAAAAAGTCCTAGCACATGGAAATTTAGAGCTTGAAGCAGGTCTTTAGCACATCCAGATGCCTATAGCAATTTGTTCCTTCTATGACTTCTCTCTCACTTCAAATTATAAGGATTCTGTAGGTCTCTTTACTTTCATGGAACTGCACTGCTAAAAAAATCTCAAGATATCTGGTCCAGTCACTTCATGTTATGGATGAGAAAACAAAGGCCCAGAGAGGTGTAAGACACAGGTCCAAGGCTCCACAGTGACCTAGTGGTAGAGTTAGGAGCAAGTGCTCTTCCTATTATACCTACTGTCTCCCTTTTGTAGGAACCCTGATGCCTATATAAGGCCCTTTCCATAATTTCTAGCCCCAACAAGTAAGCGATCTTCCTCAGAGCTGGTGAAGACAGCAAGAATGCATACTAATGGCAACTGAATAGCCTTACAATTTTAGACTACTGGGAGAAATAAATACCCTCCCAGGACAGCAGGTTGAAAGCAGTAAAGAATTTAACTTAGAGCTACTGGAAAAATTAGATAATTAAAGGTCTAATTAAGTCTGAATTTAGGAAAATATAGTTTGTTAATATACAGTCACAGACTTTTAATTTATAATAATCAAGAAGCAGCAAGTGAGTATGGTATAATCAAAGAAATATCGTGGGAAGGCTCAGAGACAGTTGGGTTTTATTTTGAACATTTATGGTTGTTTAACTAAAACTCTCCTACAGTTCTAGCAATTTGTTTCAATTAACCCATTTTACATTCATTAGTCACTATTCCCTATTAACAAATGTCTCTTCCAATTTTACGATTAAAGGCAGAAAATCCAGTTTAATCAATATGCCCTCTGGAAACATTTTATCAAAGTCAAAAAAACATGATTAACACTTAGCTTCAAGACATGACATATAAATTAATCGTCCTTCCTGCTATGATCTTGCAAAAGAACTCACCTAGAGAACCTTTACTTAAGGGGTAATTGATTTAAAAGGTCCAACCATGTTAGAATGAGGTTTTAAGCTTCTAGGGATGATGGAGATGGAGAGCCTTTACTTACTTATTTTTTCACAAAATAGAGAGCCTTTGAAGGAAAGGCATCTGTACAAAAAATTATTTCTTTTTGTAAAAAGATTTTATTTTTATTTCTTTAAGTAATCTCTATATCCAACGTGGGGCTTGAACTCCCAACCCTGAGATCAAGAGTTGCATGCTCTACAGACTGAGACAGCCAGGTGCCCCCCAAAACTATTTCCATTTGAGAGAGCGGGGAGTTTTGATAAACTGTTTTCATTTCCAAAACACATTTGGCCTTTCTGGCTCCCTAGTAGCTGTTATAACCCTGAAGTGCTTTGTGGAGTGTCATGTGGTAGCACTGGCTACTTTTCAGTTTCTGTGTGCCACAATCCCTGAGACTATAGACTTAAGAGACATAGATCAGTCAGTTGCAATGTATGAACCTTGTTTGGCTCCTTATTTGAACAAACGATAAAAAAAGAATTAATTTAAGAGAATTAGAAAACTTTGAACACTGTCTGAGTGTGTGAGACTATGGAGAAAGTGTTAGTTTTCCTACATGTTAATGGTATTATGTGTTCATTAAAATAAAAAAACCCAACCTGTCCTTATCTTTCAGAGGTACATAGTACTGAAAATATTCACAGTCATTTTGCTTTAAAATAATCAGAAAGGTAATGGGAGATGAAGGCAAGACAGACTATGACTTGGTAATTGTTGAAGCAGAGGGATTTCATACTGTTCTGATTTTATACACGTTTAAAATTTTCCATCAAAAAAAGTTCACATAGAAATAAATACAATTTGAGGCAAAACTATCACAACCTACTTTAGATCTTGCTGACTATTTTTCTTCTTCCGAGGGGGTTTCTTCTTCTTCGGTTTATTTGCGTTGGTATTATTTTGCTTATTGTTTACCCCAAAATGGCCTGCAGAGATGTCACTCTGCAATAAGTTGACCAACAATGGGCTTGTTAGCGTGACATCCTTATTGACCGGGAAGCCAGGATTCTGACCACAGGACATCTGATTTCCATTGGGTGCTCCACTGAAAGGTGCATTGAAAGGCATCCCATGGCCTGAGAAGTGGTTTCCCGAGGCACTGTTTCCCTGCATGGCCTGCACGTGGGGGGGAACCATGTTGGTTTGTTGCATGTTAACATCAGGCATCATCTGAGACAAACTGACATCATTGTTTGCTGTAGTAGCAGGATCACCATGCTGCTGGGCCATGTGTGGGCTGGGCCCTGGTGGTCGCAAGACCTGCCCCTGAATCCCCATAACCTGAGATGGACTGTTGCTCACGGGCCCTTGCTGTGGCAGCATCTGTCCTGATATCTGTCCTGTAAACTGCACCATGTTTCCTTGCATGTTTGGAGTTGGTCCCCTCATTATCTGTGCTGGTCCCGGCATGACATTGGATTGGTTCTGAGTGTTAAACTGTTGCTTATTCCCCTGCATCTGATTGGTCATGATTTGCTCTATCATTGGGTTCTGTTGGAGTAAAACTTGCCCCTGAGGCCCCATCATCTGGTTATGTGGCGCCATCATTTGTGGGCCCTGTTGGGGAAGAATCTGCTTGGGTGGGGTCATCCTTTGAGGCGAGGGCCCAAGATTTTGGCTTTGAGGGTTCACCATCATCTGGCCCTGAGGCATAAGCTGGGCCCTTGAAAGGATCATAGGGTTCTGAGGGTTCAAGGTTCCTTGCTGCTGGACCATCTGGCCCTGGGAGGGCACAATCTGCTGGTGCATGCTCATCAGCTGAGATGGTGGGCCCTGCTGGGGCTGGCCTTGCATGTTGCCCAGGTTCACCTGAGGAACCCCAGAACTACCAGCCTGCTGGCTGTTCATGTTGCCATGAATTCCCATGAGGCCGGGCTGCATCATATTTGGTGGCCCGTGGGACACCTGCATCTGGTTTTGAGGAGGACCAGCTCCTTGACCACCTTAAACAAACAAACAAAAAAAGGACAGTTTCAGATAGAAATACTCTTATATTGGTATTAAGATACTCTAATTGGAAAAACACCAATAACCCATATATCCACTGACCAACATAAATAAATATGCTATGTTTGACATATTTTCTGTGGCTTTTTCGAAGTATGGAGACATGACTGTGGAATGATTGGTTACATTCCCAATGACCACACAACAGAGAAGGGGAAATGGTTTCTTTACTCCTGTTTGGTAACTTAAAGATAACACTTTGAAGATCAACAGTTTACTTTCTTTCAGATGAAATAAAGAGAAAGGCAGTATCTCATTGTTCGAAAATGACATGTAGCTATTTTAAGGTGAAGAAAATTAATGAAAAGCACTGTAGGCTAGTGAAATAAGCTCTGCTTTAGATGAGTCAGGAAAACAACAAACGTGATGCATTGTCTTAGGAAAACCTTGGCAATGCTGAGAAGACATTTAAACATGCTTCCTGGAAAACTAATGACTCTCAAAGTTTACATGTGTGGTATTTGGATGCTGCACGTGAAAGGAAAGAACACCTAATACTTCCTAAGGACAGGTCTCCTCTGCCCCAGTGTGGTAAAAATTCCTTATTCCTTATCTGAAGCTGTGCCTCTGGTGTAAGTCAACTGACAGATAACCCAGAAACTGCAGACAGAGGAACAGCTACCAAGGGATGTTAAAACTTCACTGACCCCTAGGCTCAGAGCTTTAGAGAAATGGTCTCCTCTGAGCCTGCTGGTGTTAAATAAATCTCTGATCCACCAAAACAAACAAACAAACAAACAAACAAACAAACAAAAAACAAAACTTCACTGACCCTTCCCTGTGGCAGTCCCTGGTGGATCATATAGCACATGTCCTATTATCAGTTATTTCTAATTTAGACAAAGACATTGCCTGGCTTGCTGCAGTGTTTACTTATTGTTGGGTCTTTAGGATTTTCCTATAGTTACTTGCATTATCTCCCCCTTTTTACTGAATACTCTTTTAGATTATTTTATAGCTCTTTGTCACTTTTAAGTAAGGACTAGAAAGTGGCAGCCATAATGAAGTTATGAGGCCAATCCACACTCCAGCCAGGGAGGCAGGGGACAAACTGTCCCTTGTTCACATTATTCAGTTTTTCTGAATCCCAAAAAAGATTTTGGGATCATTAGCCTTATAAACTCTTAAACTCCATGATCACTGTATATACTGTATAAACTGAATATTCTATACACACTGAATATACAGTGTATACTCATTCAATCATTAATTACTTCTTGAGTAACTAATATGCACAAGACACTTTTGGTGCTAAGGTAGTATCAATTAACAAGACATACCAAACCCCTGACTCTATGGAGTTGGCAAGAGACTGTAACAGACAAATATTTTTTCAGGAGAACTAAAAGCTAACAAGAGAAATAAAGTAGGGTTAAGAGAACAGAAAATGAGAGACAGGAGTAGAACGATCTTAGGAGAAGTGTGGAAGTCTAAACAGTATGTGCCTGTGGAAGGCACCATATAGAAATACAAAATAGATGTGCTTGGGTGGAAGAATGATGAATGATTTTATCACTATTCATAACTTCCTACAGAAACCATAAATTCACATAACCAGGAACGCAGTTTTGCATTGGTAGATGGGTAAAGTAAAACAGTTTAACCTGCCCTTCTCTCACGCTTCAAGAGGTAGTTTGAACTTAAAAAAAAAAAACAAAAAACAAAACTAAGTTAGAACTTTTCTTGTTCCTTAGTGATTTACCATTAAAAGCTGGGACCACACAACTAAATTAACTCTAAGTGGGGATGGGGAGTTCTCCACAGAAAATGTTTGCACTTACTTCATTCCGAACTGGCTCAATGAGAAAGGATAAGAAGATTAGTCCATGTGGTGCCTAAGCAACCAGAAACATGAAGTCTGGGCATATTACAACACTATTTTACAAATTTTTTTAGCCATTCTGCTCTATCCTATTTCTCCACAAATACACTGTCGACATTAAATCTATACTGATTAAAGTCTGTTCTTCAAACACCACATTATAAACCAGAATTTAGACATTCTGCATAAACAAAGCTAACATGTACTATAGAGAGATTTTAAAAGGTGCAGTTGCCCAAAATGCCATGTGTCTCTGTACCTATAGTTTCCTTTGCCAGAAATGCCTTTTGCCCTTTTACTAACTTGGGGGTTGGCAAACTATGGCCCATGGGCCAAATCAAGCCCACTGCCAGCTTCTAAATAAACAGTGTGTGGAACACTGCCATGCTCATTTGTCATACTGTTTATGGCTACTTTTGTGCTGTGATAGCAGAGTTAAGTAGTTGCAACAGAGACCATATAATCTGCAAAGTCTGAAATATTTACTATCTGGAGTCCTTTACAGGAAAAAAAAAAATTGCTGAAACCTGCTCAAACTCAAGTTTAATTTCCTTTCCTTCGGTTCCCAAGACACTGTACCTACTTTTGATATATTAGTTATTGCCCTGAAAGAATAATTTGGGTTTGAGATTAAGAGAAGGACCAGGATTTATATTTATCTGTATATTCTTATTATCTATCATGGTATCTAACACACAATGTTCAATAAATGTTGGCTGAATAAATCACAGAAAACAAACCTGCATGCTGGACAGTTTGATTTGCTTGCAGCTGAGGGGCTCCTGAATTCCCAGGGGTGGTTGCTGTGGTCGAAGGCACCTGACCTTGTATAAAGTTCGGATTGGCCTGTCCTGCTGAGAAGCCAGGTGGGAGGCGTTTAGGCATTCCTTAATAGAAAACAATGAGTAAGGCAGTTACCTAGCAAATTTATACTCTTGCTTAGATGTGGAATGAATAAGGAAGGATGAGCTGCATGAAGTCTCCACTGGCTTAGCTCTCTCTGTCACACTGGTAAGATCTTTAATAACAAGGTTGGGAAAGATGGTTAAAAAAATCAACACAATCTCTTACATGAGCATTGTCAAAATGAAAAAGAAATACTAAAAAATTTACACTTAGAACATGCCAAGGAAGAGATGGCAATCTGCTCCCTAAATGTGATCTGAGGCCATGTCACAGCAAGGTTTAGGGCTCACTTTTCTCTGTAATACAACAGACCCCAAAACTTTACATACTTTAACATAGGTACCAAAGTAATATGCTAAATTCTCTCATATTCAAACAAATTGATATGAAATACTATAAAACAAAGAGCTGGGTCCTGATATTAACGATAGGTGATTTTTTTTCCATTGAGGGAAATGGATGACAATCTCCTTTGTGGAAAACTTCCCCCAATATTGTGCTCGTCTCTTGGGAAGAGACAGGACATTAGCAACAATCCATAGGAGCTTCAAAGTGAGGCTATATTAAATTATCATCATGCCTTCCCCTTATAAGGTTTGCTGCAATTCCGACAGCTATGGTACCAAAAGCCATGCTTTAATGGAATCTTACTAAAGTATTACTTCCTTTTATAGGAAGGTTTAATTTCAGAAAACAGATCTGTAAGAAGGAGGATCTCAGAACCCACTCATTGTTTATAACATAGGCCTTGATGTGGCCAGATCACCTACGTGAGCACATAATCTGCTCTATGAAAGCATCAAGACCTAAAGCTCACTTAAAAATTTTTGTTTTAGTCCATTTAAGGACCAATTTTTCAATGTCCTGAAAAACGCTCTGTAGACAAATATGCATTTGTCCTTTCTTTAGCAGTGACAAGTCCCCATTTGCATGCTTCCACTATAATTAAATCAGGAATCACATTTGCAGGAGGGACTACCCAGCTTCCACTGATCCAGGACTAGATGCCCAGAACAGTGAAGTTTGGAACTGAAACATTCTTGCATTTTCTAAAAACTTCTTAGGATTTAAATATCAGAGCCTGCACGTCAGTAAAATTAATTACAAGAGAGTGAAGAGACTGATGAGCAACTTAATTTCACCAGAAACCATGAGAACATGCCTTTGCTATGTTGCACTAAAGATGCAAGGGTTTTTTTCTGGGTAGGCAATGGGTGTCTTTTGGTGGGGATATGTTCATCAGATGACAGTATTACTGGCACTCTCTATACCTTACTGAAAAGCTCCAAGCACATTCATGTGCACTAGATCAATGATTAATAAGATAAATAATAAACATGGAGATGGATAAGTTTTACTGTAATCGTTTTACCTCTCACACATTAAGCTCCATTGCTTTTTCTTCATACAAGAGGCACCTTACAAAATAAATAAATAAATCTCCTTTAGGTATAACTGGTGGAATTCCCTCTCTAAGGAGCAGGCATTGGCATTATAAACTATAAAAGTCAATGATCTCTGAAATTATTCCCCTTTAACACTTTAATCAAACTTAACAAATACCATGCTTACTACTTTACTAAGATTATCAAACTTGAAAACTCGAAGGGCCTTTTCCCCAAAAGACCCTGTATTTATTTTTTTCATTTTTGCTCTATTGCATAATCTTAATTTTTTTTCAACAGCTGAGCAGTTTAAATTAATAAAATGCATGTTTCTTCTGGACATCTTATCAGTCCAAGATCAAGCAAAAGTAATTTAAAAAACAAAAAGAAAATCTCTATATTGAGTTTTACCTGCATTTTCATCCAGAGGGCTAGCTTAAATGTAACCAGTAAGATGCTGCATAATGTATCAAGTCAATAATGTATCAAGTTAACTAAGTTACATCAAGTGTCACCACTACATCCACAAAGCCAAATAATTACATCCTCCCTCCATTAACTCTAAAAATTGAAGTTCTACTAAGATCTATCTCCAGTAAATTTATCAACACAAATAGCTTCAGTGCTCCTCACCTCCTAGGCCTGGATGTAAACTCTGTGGCCCCTGGTTTGGTGGCTGCTGCTGCATCACCATGAAGTTAGGTGGCACATTTCCCTGTTGAACCATAGGATTCCGACCGGGAGAGCTGACGGGCTGCTGAAATCCCTGGGGAAGTGGGTTATTTTGAGGTGGCCTTGGTCCCATCTGCTGCTGAGTTTGGTTAACCGTTGGGGAGGATGCAGGGGATCCCTGCTGGAAGGAGGAGGGTGAGGAGGCAGGAGACTTGTTGGTGAGGTGGGGCTGCTGCAGGGGGGTTGGGACCCTGGAGGGCCCTCCCTGCAAGCTCTTCATCTGAGGAGCTGTGAACTGGCCTGGGTTGCTCATCTGAGGAAAGTTTGTATGGGCTTGTGAGGCTTGCTGGCTGCCAAAGGGATATGGAGGGGGCGGGTGGGAAGGTGTCTGTACCGTGGCTAAGGATGGTCTTGCCTGGAGCTGCTGTTGCATTGGGCCAGGCAAGGGAGCCTTCTTCCACCCTTGGCTTGCAGTCATTGTGCCCAGAGAACCCTGGGCTGGAGGAGGCTGAAGGGCTCCAGAAGGCAGCTGGTTCCAGCCTGGAGGAACAGGCACCTGAGTTGGGGCAGTAAACTGGGGTCTCATTCCCTGTGGCTGTTGCTGCTGATGCTGCTGTGGGGGTCTTGCCTGCAACTGCTGCTGCTGCTGCTGCTGCTGCTGCTGCTGTTGCTGTTGTTGTTGTTGTTGCTGTTGCTGCTGCTGCTGCTGCTGCTGCTGCAGCTGGGGAAAATTAGCTGGGTTCATTTGTCTGTTCACAGGGACAGGCTGCATTGGGTGGTGCGGGGGAGCTAAAGATCCTGAGGGATGATTTTGCTGCTGTATATGGAGCCCAGAGAGGAGTGGATCCATTGCATCTGTTTAAAGACAGTCAACAAAGCAATAATTAAACTACTGCAACCCTAGATCCTACAGTAGTCCTGGCAATCATGAAAAATATAGAGTAAAATCCCCTGGTACCTTCAATGAAATGTTTGCGAACACCTTCTATATGCAAAGCAACACACCAAGATGACAGAAAGATGGATACTGTCTAGAAAGAGCTTATGGTTCAAAAGTGGATATAAGAGCCAAACATAAAATGTGGAGAGCAGTATTTTCCAAAGCATATTCTTGGGAACTATGTTCATTAGTGTTATAAGAAAATAAAACAAAATACAGTCAATTTGGTTTGGGAAACAACTGAACCTAACCACCTTAGACAGGTTTCTTCATGGCAGGACTTCCAGTGCCTCCAATACATTAATTCTGAATCTCTAGGGAGGAGGTAACATATGATGCACTTACCAAATTTATTATGGAATTCTCTGCCAAGAAGTATCTTGCAGGACTAAGTAGCCCAAGGAATGCATTGTTAGGAATGTTGGGTTGTAACTGATAAGAGAAAGAGAAATTCTGAGAAGGAAATGGACTTTCAACTTGAAGAAATAGGGCAGATTTTGTGAAGAAGGTGGCATTTAAGTTGGGCAGTTAGGAACGTGGAATCAGAAATAGCTGAATTTTGTAATGATCTCTGCAGAGAGTTCCAGCCTCTTTAAGCCACAAAGATTGGAGGTCATTACCTGACTGAGAAGCAGGGCGAGGAGTCCTGGGCTGCAGCTCTGAATTGGGGCCTGGTGCCATCATGGAAGATGACACATTTCCACTCTGGGGTATCATAACAGTGGCAGGGCTGGTCATCCTTATTAGTCCTAAAGGAAAAAGAAAATCTGTAGAATAGAGTAGTGGAATTGGCACAACATTTGTTTTTAAGTAAAATATTTCAAGAAGATAAAAAGGTATGGAAAATTTATGTACCCATCATCTACCTTGTTAATTAACATTTTGCCCCATTCCCTTCAGATACATATGTAGATACAGCAGAAGTCCCCACTCCTTCCCAATCTCTTTCCACTCCCACTCTCTTATGATTGGGATTAATAGTTACATGCATGTTTATCTTTTCTACATATGTGGAATGTATGTATGCTTTTCTGTATGCTTTTAATCTTTGTATAACTGGCAAAGTCTGTCTTCTTCAGTTTCCTTTTTCTCTTAGTATTATTTTTTGAGATCCATCCATCCTGACTGCTATTTTATGGAACCCACACATTTATTCTCCTGCTGATGAATAGTAAGATTCTCCCTCCCACTGCCCTGAATTTTCAATCTTATAATTCTGCAATGTCATGTATTCTTGTGGACATGTGTCTTTAGACTATATACCCAGAATTCCTAGGTTTTAAATTATAAGCATCTTCCATCTTAGTAGATATTGCCAAACTGCTCTCATAAGTGGTTATGCTAGGGGTGCCTGGCTGGCTCAGTCAGAGGAGCATATGACTCCTGATCTCGGGATCATGAGTTCAAGCCTCATGTTGGGTAAGA
Source organism: Panthera leo (assembly GCF_018350215.1). NCBI lineage: Eukaryota > Metazoa > Chordata > Mammalia > Carnivora > Felidae > Panthera > Panthera leo. Next base: position 24,320,948 of record NC_056681.1, on the reverse strand, counting down.
GATTACTTAGGTAAATAAATAAACTTAAAAAAAAAAGTGGCTATTCCAATTTATATTCCAACTAGCAATTTGAGAACTCCTCTTGTTCCGTGTCTTTCCAATTTCTGATACTGCTAAGGCTTTATAGGATTTACCATCTATATTAGTAAGTGAAAATATATTATCCTCTCTTCATGTCTTTGCTTTCTGGCATCAAGATTAAAAAGTAACTTCAAAATAGAGCAGAAAAGCATCTTTCCTCTTTTTCTATGCTCTGGAAGAACATGTGTATCTGTTCTTTAAATGCTTAGTAAACTTACCTGGAAACTATCTGGGCCTGTGGGTTATGCTAATTAATTCATAAGGAGACAGATTTTTAATTATTTCACAATTTCTTAAATACAGATTTTTCAAGTTTTCTTAAGTCAGTTTTGGTTAAATTATATTTTCAAGAAAACTGTTAATTTGCTGCTGCTTCAAAATCTATTAGGCTAAAGTTATTCACAACCTTTTTCCATTCATTGAGATATAATTCACATAGTATAAAATTCACCCTTTTAATTTTTATTTTATGATTCTACTTCTAAACTTTTTAAAGTTTTTTAAAAAATATAATTTATTGTCAAGTTAGCTAATATACAGTATATACAGTGTGCTCTTGGCTTTGGGAGTAGATTCCCATGATCCCAGCCCTTACATACAACACCCAGTGCTCATCCCAACAAGTGTCTTCCTCAATGCCCATCACCTATTTTCCCTTCCTCCTCGCCACCCCTCCCCCGCAATCAACACAGCTTGTTCTCCGTATTTAAGAGTCTCTTATAGTTTGCCTCCCTCTCTGTTTGAGACTATTTTTTCCCCTTCCCTTCCCCCAAGGTCTTCTGTTAAGTTTCTCAAATTCCACATATGAGTGAAAACCTATGGTACCTGTCTCTGACTTATTTCACTTAGCACAATACCCTTCAGTCCCATCCATGTTGCTGCAAATGGCATGATTTCACTCTTTCTCATTGCCAAGTAGTATTCCATTGTATATATAAGACACATCTTTTTTATCCATTCATCAGTTGATGGACATTTGGGCTCTTTCCATAATTTGGTTATTGTTGATAGCACTGCTCCAAACATTGGGGTACATGTACCCCTATGAATCAGCACTCCTGTATCCCGTGGATAAATGCCTAGTGGTGCTATTGCTGGGTCATAGAGTAATTCTATTTTTAATTTTTTTTTTTGAGGAAGCTCCATACTGTTTTCCAGAGTGGCTGCACCAGTTTGCATCACTACCAACAGAGCAAGAGGGTTCCCATTTCTCCCCATCCTGGTCAACATCTGTTGTTTCCTGAGTTGTTAATTTTAGCCACTCTGACTGGTATGAGGAGGTATCTCAATGTGGTTTTGATTTGTATTTCCCTGACATACTATAAAACTCACCCTTAAAAAATTTTTTTTTTATTTTTTGAGAGCGAGCAAGCACAAGCTGGGCAGGGACAGAGGGGGAGGAAGGAAGAGAATCTGTGCTGACTACACAGCCCAATATGGGGCTCAATCTCACGGAGTATGAGATCATGACCTGAGCTGAAATCAAGAGTCAGACGCTTAACCCGCTTAACCTACTGAGACACCCAGGTGCCCCAAAATTCACCCTTTTGAAGTGTACACTTTTTTCTTTCTTTACATTGCTTATGACTTCTTTTTGTTTTACCAGGTTCATCAGTTTTAGTTGTTTTTTTCAAACAAACATCTTTGGTTTTGCTGCTTTGTTCTATTTTTAATTTATACTTTATCTCTGCTCTTATCTTTATTACTTCCTTCCTCCTAAGTTATTATTACTCTGTTCTTTTTCTCAATTCTTAGGTCAGAAACTTAGATTCTTAATTTTCAGTTCATGTTCTGCTCTCATATAGTTATCTTAGGGCTTAAATTTTCTTCCAAGCCCTGTATTGGTTACATCTCACAAATTTGGTATGTATTTTTGCTGTCCACCATGATTGCTTTTAAATCATGGATATTCAGAATATATTTTACATTTTCTAAAAATACAGCATATTTTGGTTAGCTATGTTTTGTTTGCCACTGACTTAATTGTACTGTGGTCATAGAACATGATCTGTGTGATACCAATATTTGGTATTTAATGAAACTTGGTTTTAGAAACACACATAGTCAATTTGTATAAATGTTCCATTTGTACTTGAAAAAATTAAAATTCCCGAATTAGTAGTGCATGTTTTCTATATACCTCCATTATGTCAAACTTTTTTTCTTATGTTATTCAAGTTTTATCCTTACTAATTTTCAAAATAAGCTTAATACATCAATTACTAACACAGGTGTGTTAACAGGTCTCTGAAGATGTGATATCTCCATGAATCCTGTCCACTTTTGTCTCACATATTTTAAGGCTAGGTTAGTAAGTACATAAAAGTTTAGCTGTCTTCCTGATGAATATTTCCTCTTATATCATACAGAGACCCTATTTACCCTAATGCTTTTTATCTTAAAGTCTGTTGATATACCCTTTTTCTTGGTTAATATTCACATGTATTATCTTTTTTTCCATCCTTTTAACTATGAACTGTGTTCTTATGTTTTATGTGCTTCCTGTAAAAGCACATAAGTAAGCCTGAGATTATTATTCAATCTGATTAATCACCATCTTTTTATCAGTGTTCATAATATGTTTACCTGTACTGTTACTATATATTTTGATTCATTTTATCATCTTAGGATACCACTGCTCTTTACTCCTTCTTTCTATGGTGATTTCCTATTTTTTCTATGCTGTTTTCCTAATTTTCTTGGATTTTACTGGATTTTTTCTAACATGCCCTTCCTTTCTACCTCTCCACTACTAGTTTAGGAGTTATACATTTTAGGAGTGCCTTGGTCAACTTCAGCTTAGGTCATGATCTCACGGTTCATGGGTTTGAGCCCCACATCGGGCTCTGTGCTGACACCTAAAAGCATGAAGCCTGCTTCAGATTCTGTGTCTCCATCTCTCTCTGCCCCTTGCCCACTTGCACTCTGTCTTTCTCTCTCTCTCTCTCTCTCTCTCAAAAATAAACATTAAAAGATTAAAAAAAAAAGTTATACATTTTACTTCTATTATTTTAATGATATCTTTAAAATGTCAACAGACATAATTTAAAGAGTATGCTTTATTTAAAGTATTTATTTCAAGTATTGCTAAATAAGCCAATACTTATGTAGATTTGCCCCATGTTTACCAATTATTTAGCTCACCATTCCTTCTTGGATCTTATTTCTTCCATCTTAGGGTCAATTTTCTTCTTCCTGAAGTAGATTCTTGAGCACTGCAATTAGCAAGAGTCTGGCAATGGTAACTTCTCTTAGTGTCTTTGAAAATGTATTTAAAAAAAATTTTTTTTAATGTTTATTTATTATTGAGAGACAGAGAGACACAGAGCATGAGCAGGTGAAGGGCCAAGAGATGGAGAGACACAGAATCTGAAGCAGGCTCCAGGCTCTGAGCTGTCAGCACAGAGCCAGATGTGGGGCTCGAACTCACAACCGTGAGATCATGACCTGAGCCAAAGTCGGACGCTTAACCGACTGAGCCACCCAGGTGCCCCAAAAATGTATTTTATACTACTCTTGATAGTACAGATAGGTTTAAAATTCTAGGCTGTCAATTATTTTCTCATCACTTTGAAAATATTATTTCAATGTTTCCTGGCTTCCAGGGTTGCTACTGAGAAATCAGCTGTGATCTGATAGTTTTCTCTTTGTAAATAATTGATCCTTTATTGTGAGTTGCTTTTAACATTCTCTTTGTTTTTTGTTTTATAGTTTTTCAAATTTGTGTCAAACATGGATTTAATTTTAATTTATATTGCTCAGTATTTCTGAGGATTCACATCTTTCACCAATGTTGGAAAAAATTTCAGCCATTCTCTCTGTTGTCATCTTCAATTTCTTTATTTTCTTCTTCTGGAACCCTTTTCAGATATATGTTAAATCTCATTTTATCCATCATGTCTCTTGACCTCTTTCATATTCCCATCTCTTTATTTTTAATTTGCTGCATTCTAGGTAATTTCTTCATATTAACCTTCCAATTCAGCTGTGTCTAGTTTGCTGAACAAGTTATTTACTTCAATAATTTTTAAATTTCTAGAAGTTCTGGGTTTTTTCCCCAAAATTCTGGGTTTTTTTTAATTAAAAAAATTTTTTTAATGTTTTATTTTTGAGAGAGACAGAGAGTGATCTTGCACAAACCGCAAGATCATGACCTGAGCCAAAGTTGGATGCTTAACCGACTGACCCACCCAGGCACACCTCAAATTTTATTTAATGTTTATTTATTTTTGAGAGAGACAGAGAGTATGAGTGGGGAAGAGGCAGAGAGGGAGAGGGAGACACAGAATCAGAAGCAGGCTCCAGGCTCTGAGCTATCAGTACAGAGCCCAATATGGGGCTCAAACCCACAAATGGGGAGATCATGACCTGAGCCAAAGTTGGATGCTTAACCAACTGAGCCACCCAGGTGCCATTCCAAAATTCTGTTTTAATGGTGTCTTGTTCTCTTGTGATTTTCATCATTTTAAACACCCTGATACTCCTACTATTATAAATTATCTAGAATTTTGGAGGGAGGGAGTCTAGTCCTACATTTTATGAATCTGGAGTATAAACTCATTTATACTAGGGCTTTAACTATGAGAAGTCTGCAATGGCTCAGGTTGAGAATGTGTCCCTCCAGAGCATCAACAATTATTACCAGTCTAGAACCACTTAATAATTTAGCTTGACTGTTCCAGGGTCATTTCAATAATATATTAAATGTCCAGGGTGCCTGGGTGGCTCAGTAGGTTAAGCGGCCGACTTCGGCTCAGGTCATGATCTCACGGTCCGTGAGTTCGAGCCCCGCATCGGGCTCTGTGCTGACAGCTCAGAGCCTGGAGCCTGTTTCAGATTCTGTGTCTCCCTCTCTCTCTGCCCCTCCCCTGTTCACGCTCTGTCTCTGTCTCAAAAATAAATAAATGTTAAAAAAATAATAATAATATATTAAATGTCCAACATGAATCAGAGTAGAAAAGACAATTCCATAATCACCATTTCCCCACCTCCCAACTAGAGCCCAGGCCAAGACACATAAGTTTTGCATTTGTCTCCCTCTGTGTCAGAGGGTGAAAATTTTCTAATCTACCTTTCACTGAAAATTCTAGTTTCAAATTGATAACTTCCTTCTTTATGTAGACCCAAGCCAAGATTTCATATTTTATCCCTTCCTGGCCATTCAAACTCAGAGCCTTTGGTCCCTGCAGAATCTCTTCATTTGTTTACTGCTACTTAAATTTTCATTTTTGACTTCTTTTTCACTCTGGGGATTTCCTTTGAGTTCTTACAAGGTCAGCCATGCATTAAATGTTATATTTTGTCTAGCATTCTTGGGTGTTTTGTAGTTGGGACAGTTGGATAAATGTTTATCTGTCTATAACTGGATTTGTCTCTGAGAAACCCCCCTCCATTTTTCAAAGATGGTAATTAGACAGTAAGAAAGTTCTCTGGAGATAAGAAACAGGTTTTCTCAGTTTACAATGAGCTTTCTATCTCCAGAAATGTTCAAGAGCATGCTGACTACATGTTCAGTAATGACACTCTAACATATATTCCAGCACTAGGTAGGAATCTGCACGAGATCCATGGTTCTCAACTGGGGGCAATTTTGTCCCCCAGAGAATGTTTGGCAACATCTGAAGACATTTTTGTTGGCACAACTAGGGGGGAAGGTGTGGTAGTGCTATTGGCATCTGGTAGGTAGAGGCCAAGCAGGCTGCTAAACATCCCACAATGCACAGGACAGCTGCCCACAGCAAAAGATGATCAGCCCAAAATATTAACAGTGACAAGGTCAAGAAACCATGACTAAATGACTATGGCACCCTTACTAATCTTGGCAGTTCTATATGGCTACAAAAAAATTAAAAAAAAAAAGCCTATGGATTAAAAAAGGCTTTTAATTACAAAAGACTTCTGGCTTATCAGTCAACTTCTGTTGCCAGTGCTAAGCGAAGAAAGTAATACTAAGAATAATTGACAATCCAAGACATTCTAGACAGACAATTCCAAAGTCATTTATTATTGTTTTAGAGGGTAGTTAAGATCTCTTTCCCTTAAAACTTTCTCTGTTTATAAATGTTCAACCTAATATTAAATTTTATTTGCAACCATTGTCCCAATGGACATCAGAGAAAAATATTCCTAAAATACGCTTGGCAGTAAAGAAAGATACCTAGGGGTTAAAATGTTGGTATGACTACAGATCATTACTTCAACTTTATTATTCCTTCAACTTTGTATTACATATATTAGCACAATCAGTACCCTTCATTAAATTCCAATCTAACTTGATTTCAACCTTAAGCTTCTAAGTTTCCTATGTTGACAATGAACTATATCACTATAATTTACACTTACATCCTAGAGATGCTTAGTAAATATGCCTGCTATTTGCCAGATACTTGCATTAGTGTGTTCATGTCAGTTTTAATAGAGTCCTAAAAATGTAAGGCTGGAAGGGATCCACAGCATTCTTTCTAGGACGTAAATATGTTTCCAGGCAATTACGGCCAGTAAATATTAAGTCATTTGTCCAGGAGTTAAGACTAAAACCCAGATTTCTTGTCTCTCATTCTAGATCTATTCTTTTACTAACTATATGCAACTTGGCCAGAGTTTTCCCACTCTGGTTCTTCAGTAGTGGCACTAGCATCACTGATTATCTCTCATTAAGCTACCATAATACCAAATGCTCAGATTTCTGTGGAGAACTATAACTATACTGACTCCCTACTACAGGTACCAGGATAGGTACTGTTTATCTGCCATGTGGTATTCCGTAACAGCTCAACAGCACAGGTCCTGACATATAATAGGAACTCTGTAAATGTCAGCTACATGGCTCAGGGCTCATCCACCTTCAAACATGAGCACAAAAGACTGTAGGCATTACTATCTGATTTTTTAGGTGAAGAAACTATTGCTTGGAGAGGTACGGCGACTAGCTTGAGGTAACCAGGAAATGGCACTGCCAGGATAAAAATCTAGTCCCAATTTTATATGGCCAAGTCTTCAGCTACAGTTTGGAATAATGGTTTTATAAATTAAGTTTCTCCACTCTGCTCTATTTCTTCCAGAGCTACTGTGGTAAGTGGGAATGTGAATGACTCAGTATAGTTTCAGGTGGTTACTCTGCTTCAACCACAGCAGCTGTACTTTTCTGGTTTATTTGAATAAAAGGTCCTAAAGCAGAAAAAGTTTGAAAGCCACTAATGTAGTGATAAGAGCACTGGACTAGGAGTTAAATCCGTGATATTAGTCTATTTCTACTTGACCCTGGGTAAACTGCTTCCTTTCTGTGAGCTTCAGTTTCCTCAGCTTTAAATGAGAGAGTCCACTCAATTCTAATATTTTGTGATTCACAGAATGTTGAGTTCATTCTCTTAAGAAGAAATCTCAGTTTTACTAGAAAAGTTAACAAATAATTTATAACTCTCTCAAATTCTAAATATCTAAAAACACATATTCTTCCACATATTCTTCAGATTCCACATAAACACAAAGAACTTTCGGCTCAGATTCTCAGCCTCATAGAAAATGGGTGGCAATTGGAAAGCTACATACTCCATTATACTATAAACATTCTGAAGGTAAAAAACATTTTATTCATTTCTTTTTTTTTTAATTTTATCTTCTTTATTTTATTTTTTTAAAAACAAAAATTTTTTAATGTTGATTTATTTTTGAGAGACAGAGACAGAGTGCGAGTTGGGGAGGGATAAAGAGAGAGGGAAGCACAGAATCTACAGCAGGCTCGAGGCTCTGAGCTGTCAGCACAGAGCCTGACGAGGGGCTCAAACCCATGAACTGCCAAGATCATGACCTGAGCGATGCTTAACTGACTGAGCCACCCAGGCGCCCCTATTTTATTCACTTCTATCTCCAACACTTTGAGCAGAGTCTGTCCTACAATAAGAACTCAACAAATGTTTGCTGCACAGCTCAGTGCTCATCTATCTACATTTAAGCATGAGCCCATGCTCTGTGATTCTACCTTCCTGAGTGATTTAAGTCTTATTTTCCTAAATCAGTAAACAGTGATGTGTCAGGAACCCCCACCTATTTTGCAAAACTCAAATGATCATACATTAGCAGATAAAGGGAAAAAGGAAACCAGTAAAATGTCATATAACTGAGTGGGAGATCTCACCTGGACCACCTGCCATGGGAAATGTCGCCTCCATCCTAACTGGATTTCCGGCTCCCATGGGTCCATTCATTCTCACATCTTGGCTTCGGTTCTGAGCCAAAGCCAGGTTGATAGCACCTTCCCCTGAAAAAATGACAGGTTACAAAAAAGGAAACCATAAGAATAAGACGCAAATGTTTTTTAAAAACAAGTACACAAAAACTTTAGTTTTCTGTGTTTTTAAAGAACTATGGTAAGTTTACCAACCACACAAAGGGGAGGTTCAATACTATATAGGTCTTTCTTCAACTTCACTTGAGTAAGTTTACTTACATGAAGCACAAGGAAAACATAATCAATCCTCACAATACAGCAGATGGACAATCATTAATGATGTATGGTGTCAGGAGAGAGTTTGTAACTCTGAGTGACTATTTTCAACTAGCTCATAGTGTGTGCATGTGTGTGTACATGTCCATGTGTGCAAGAAGGAATTAAATGTTCTCAGAAACTCTCAAACTCCTAGATTACCTTTTGGGAATTTATGACCAGAAGGTAGAGAAAAGAGTAAGTTTAATGGAGAAAGAACATATGATGGTATAGGGACACTGTAGTATTTGTGAGCAAAATCCCATTTCCCTTTCAACTAGTGCAGCATAAACAGATATCCATTAAAGATATTTATGCAATGAAGAGTAGATAGATTGCTACTAATGTACTTTTGCAGCATCTAATTATAAGACCAACACTCACATGAAGTTTTTAATGCTTACAAAATTTTATCTCATCTGAACCTCACAATACCCTGGTAGGTAACATCTAGAAGTGTTCCAACTTATTAGACCCTAAACTTAGAGGTAACTTACTTAAATTTTACTTGGTTTAATGATAAAAAGAAACAAATTTCAGGAGACTTCCTCTGCTTAATCCAAAATTTTGACTATTGTTACTGTGGATGATAGCACCACCATGTGGACAGATAGAAGTATAGCTAACCAGTGGCTAAGAAGGTCAAAGGCAGCATTCTTTGGCATCCTTCCTTATGTACTGTAGGGTTCTGGATTACAGAGCCAGATGATAAAGTAGGAAGCTAATGAGGACACAGTAGTTTCCTGTCTTATCACTGATAAGTGACCCTTCTGTATTAAGTATTTCCACCAGGCAGGTAGGCTGGTTGGTCACAGGGAACAAACATCCTACTAATAAGGGACTGATTACCAGGGTTACAAGATGCTCTAAACTGTTTGCCTCTGGGAGTTAGGAATAAAAGAAAAAGAGAATACAGACCTTGAAGGTTTCCAATAAAAGGAAGCAACTATTAATATACCAAACTTAAGACATTCTTTTTTAAAAAAATTTTAATGTGTATTTATTTTTGAGTGAGAGTGAGTGAGAGAGAGAGAGAGACAAAGCACGAGTGGGGGAGGGGCAAAAGAAAGGGAGACACAGAATCCAAAGCAGGCTCCAGGCTCCGAGCTGTCAGCACAGAAACCAATGCGAGGCTCGAACTCACAAACCTGGAGATCATGACCTGAGCCAAAAATGGACACTTAACCAACTGAGCCACCCAGGCTCCCCACTAAGACATTCTAAACAGAAAGAGTATTCTTGAAATGGACATGAGATTATTTCAGTTCTCTGCTTAAAACTGTTCCAATGCTTCCTACTGTTGTAGAAATAAAAGCCAAACTCCTTAACAGGGTATAAAAGGCCTTAGTAATCTATCTAGTCCAGTGCTGTTCAACAGAAATATGAGTCACACATATAATTTTAATTTTTCTAGAAGCCACAGTGAAAAGATAAACAAAAAAACAAAAAAAAAACCCCAGGTGAAATTAATTGTAATATACTTTATTTGACTCAATATATCCATGCTATATCAATATAGCACATGTCAGTTTGAACTAGCCACATATGCTCAACAGCCATACGTGGTTTGTGGCTACCATATTTAAGAGCTCAGATGTGGCTCTTGCCTACCGCTCTAACCTCAACTCACACTATATTCTCCTTCAATAATAAGGATTCAGCCTCAGTGGCATTTTAAAAAATTTCTTAAGCACACAAAGCTGCTTCTCACCTCAAGGCCTTTGCACATATAGTATGTGCAAATAGTTGCCTCTAATAGTTCTACTCTCTTCACATGAGCCAACTTCTCAGTATTCATGTAATCTTAAGTGTCACAGGCTCCAAAAGACCTCCTCCAACTGTCTTATCCAAGGGTAGGTCACCCTTATCAGAACATCGTGTTCTTCTTTTTTTTAATGTTTATTTATTTGGGGGGGGGGAGGGGAGAGAGAGAGGGAGACACAGAATCCGAAGCAGCCTCCAGACTCTGAGCTGTCAGCATGGAGCCCGATGCAGGGCCTGAACTCACAAACCGTGAGACCATGACCTGAGCCAAAGTCGGATGCTTAACTGGCTGAGCCTCCCAGGCACCCCAGAATATCATGTTATTTCTTCAGAGCACATCCCATGTAATGACTTACTCATTCACTTGTTTTATTGTCTGCCTCATCCATTACTATACAAGGATAACCATGAATCTGCCCTGGTTCCTTTTTATATCTTTTGTTCTGGGATAGTTATTAATAGCACCCCTTTGGGGTGCCTGGGTAGTTCAGTTGGTTGAGCATCCAACTTCAGCTCAGGTCATGATCTCGCGGTCCGTGAATTCGAGCCCGCATCGGGCTCTGCGCTGACAGCTCAGAGCCTGGAGCCTGTTTCAGATTCTGTGTCTCCCTCTCTCTCTGACCCTCCCCCCAGTTCATGCTCTGTCTCGGTCTCAAAAATAAATAAAACGTTAAAAAAAAAATTTTTTTTTAAAAATAGCACCCCTTTTACTCTCAAAAGTGTCCTAATTTAGATGATAAATTATATGGCCACCCTAATTATATCCTTAATACAGAGAACAGTGTCTAATACATGGTAGGTACTCATTAGCTATTTGAGTATATTATGAATTGTTATCTTATAACCTTACAAAGAACTATAGGCATTTTTCCAAATGATGAATGCATTCCTGGGAAACCCCACATTCTATAAAAACTCACACTGAAAATAATAGGTTTTATGGGAAAAACAATGTTGTTAGGATTTACTCAAAATGTATGTGGCTTTGTAATCAGAGTTCTAATGAAAACATTAACTGGTGGAGGCAATATATCCAAGAACATTTACAGTGGAAATGCCCGGTTAAAGATGCTATGATAATGCAGATTCAGTAAAGCTCTGAGCCATTGGGGCTGCCATTAAAGCAGACACAGGAGGAAGTGAACTTGTCACAAGCAAGAGCCATGCAAGTGCACTTGGGGTGCACTTCTGGGGAAGGTATCTAAATTCTCATCCTTATTACCTTAAAACAGAGCTGAAAGGACTCCCACCTATGCAGTAGCTGAGTTTTTTTTTTTTTCTTATAATCATCCTTCTATTCTATTTCAGCTTCCCTTGCCTTTTTTATATGAATACACACAATTCTCACATTATAGTGCTATCATTCTATTTGCCAACTGCATATAAGCTAACTGGTGCCAAAGAAACACACATAAAGAACACTACAGGCTCCCAAACTCACTGATTAGGGGTCAGCAAACCACAGCCTATGGGCCCAATCTAGTCTGCTGCCTATATACTTAAATAACATGTAACTGGAACACATCCATGTTTATTCACTTACATATTGCTTATGGCTGTTTTGCACTGCAAGTAGATTGAAATCGTTGTGACAGAGATCTTAGGGCCCACAAAGTCAAAAGAATTTATTCTCTGGCCCTTTACAGAAAAAGTTTGCAGACTTCTGCTTTAAATCACCATGAATTAATAGAGGGGACACAAAATATACTCAAAAAAGATGTCTTCCCAACTCCCTGGCCAAAACTCAAAAAAAGGAAGGATACAGGGAGTGTTCTTCTATGGAGAACAGGCTGTGCAACCTGACCTTACACCCTTGCAGCAGACACCTCTTACAACTTACAAAGGCATCAGCTTATTACCAGTTTCACAAAAGCAAAGCTGCTGCCACCACTTTCACTCCTGCCCGAATTCTGAGGGAGCACAGAGAGAGAAAAGGAGGTCACCTGGGACACATATGCATACCCTAAAAGTTAAAGGACCCTTTTCTGTAATGTGATAATCACTACCATACGTGAATTTCACAATTTCTTGAAATACATGTTATCTACTTTACTTTCTTGATGGTTCTTATGCTTTAATTTATGGCTATAAAGGGGAGCTAGCACCTTATCTTTTTAAAAGAACTTAAGGGAAGTAGGTCTGATTAAAAGAAGAAACTGGTGTTTTCTTTCTCCAGTGGAAAACACCACCATGTAAGTTTTCAAAGCCCTTTTAACTCACATAAATAGGTAACAGACTATAAAACGTTTAGAGTTTAAGAAACCACTTATGTGTTTTCATAAAATATAAACGGCCTACATAGTGCTATGTAGCCAACAGCTGTTTTACTTCCACTCTTCCCAAAAGTTCATCCTATATCCTATAGATTGCTGTGAATTAATGTTACTTCTCTGGATCCTTTTAGACAATCGACCATTTTTCATAATAGGCTGGTTGTTGTTTAAACCTCTATTCCCTTTTTTATCAAATGATGGGATTTACCCCATTTCTCTACCTATAATCCTCTCTAAATCTTCATTTGTTTGCTGCTATTGCCCCCTTTGGGGCACAGCAACGTACAATCCTACACTGCACAAAATGTGTCTCACTCCTGCACATGAAGTATTAACCTTTTTGGCTGCCAAGGTTTTGTGGCGCATTTAGGCTCTAAGCAAACACGGAGTTAGGAAGGTTTGGCCCACCAGTAGAAGGAAGGCTGAAATCACTGGTTGCCACTATGTCTGCATCAATACAGGAGGGGAAGAAAGGTTCTAGTTCACGGGGCCTCCAAAGATAGAACCTCCTCTGTGCTTCCCCCTTCCTGGTACTTCTCTCTCACAGGTTTGTCTCCCTCACCAAGATCAGGAAATTCTTTTGAGCTTATAACAGCAAGGACCATATTATACTTATCACTGTATTCCAAGCGCTAAAGCAAAGTGATGCTATTATGTGTGTGCTTCCCTTGCCTTCATTCAACATATGTTTACTCAGGAAACTAACATGTTCCAGGAAAACAGAACTACAACAGTGAGCAAAACCAGACATGGTCTCTGCCCTACTGGAGCTTGCAATCTAGCAGAGAATAAAACAATAATGAAACAATTGCTCTGATGAAAGTGTGACATAAATGATCTAAGGACAAAGACCAGACTTTTGTGACAGCATATAACAAAGGACTCTGAATTAGTCAAGGAGTTCAGAAAATATATCCTCAAGAAGATTTAAGCTAATACGTGAAGGCTGAGTAGGTGTTAACTATGGAAGGGGGAATTGGTAAGGGACAATATTCCATATAGAGAATACATAAATGCAAAGGGCCCATGGCAGGAGGAAGAAATGCATATTCAAGGAACCAGAAGAAAGCTGGAGAGGCTGGAATAGACAGCAAGGAGGAGGGTTGGATGAGTTAAGATTGGATGAGAAAGGTAGAGTAGAGGCCAGACCACACAAGTTCCATGAGGTTAGAGTAAGAAGTTTGGTCTTTATTCTGAGAATAACAGCAAGCCAAAGCAGGGGTTTTAGGCTGGATACTGTGTGTGTGTGTGTGTGTGTGTGTGTGTGTGTGTGTGCGTGTGTGTGCGTGTGTGTGCGTGTGTGTGTGTATGTGTGTGTAGCATATTTTCATTTTGAAAAGACCATTCTGGCAAAATATTTGAAAAATGAATACTGCTACAAAAAGGACCATTTAGGGCCTCCTAATCTCTGTTAGATGACTAAAGAAATAAATACTAAAGCTTATTTGGTAGACAGAAGCAAATGAAATTAGATATTCCTTAAGCAACAGATAAGTTAAAGGGCACCTTCGTGGCTCAGTTGGTCAAGCACCTGACTCTTTGATTTCAGCTCAGGTCATGATCTCACACTTTGTGAGTTCAAGCCCCGAGCTGGGCTCCACGCTAACAGTGCAGAGACTGCTTGGGATTCTCTCTCTCTCTCTCTCCCTCTCTCTCTCTGCCTCTCCACTGCTGATGCTCTCTCTCTTCAAATAAATAAATAAACTTAAAAAAAAAAAAAAAAGACAAATCAGTTCCTGGTCAGGGTGCCAATAAAATCCAAATCTGACAGACAGACAAAATGAGCCAAGGGAATGGAGTCTGAAGCTATGGATGTGGAAGCATCACCCAGACAGAGCCTCAATCCCTCCTTACCCTAAGGTGTGGCAATGGGAAGTACAGGTTACGTGAGTTACTTGGCATTCTGAAACAGGAGGGGAACAGACAAAGCAGCAAAGAAAATCATGCTACATTCTATTGTTGTTATGATCTGGGTCCAGATAGGCACCTTCAATCTGAACGGAGAGAATCCCCAGATCCCGAAGCTGCTGGTTGTTGCTCTGAGCCAGGATCCGTAGCCGCTCCGCTGCTTCCCGGGGGATGTTGAATGTCACACGCACGCTGTTCCAGGGCTCCACCTTCTGTACCTTTAGCTTGCTGGATTCTTGGTCATGAAAGAAAGTGAATAATATTAGTAATCTTTTAACCACCAGAAGACATGGAACAAACAAAACTAACCAAAAGCAAAAGAACAAGGCAGAGCATTGCCTTGGAGTAGCTGTGAGAACTTAGTCTTTGGCATTAGACAGACTTCAAATCTAATTCCAGTTTTAGCACTTAGCACCTGAGTGGCCATGAACAAATTATTCAACCTTTCTGAAACTTACCTTTCTCTTCTTTAAAACCATGAAAAAACTATTTCATGAGAATGTGAGTACTAAATGAGAAAATATATGCCAAAAACCTAGCACAGGCCCTGATATACACACATGCAGTAAATACATGGAAAGCAGTAAGATGGAGTAAGGATTATAAGAGAGAGAAAGAGAGAGACAAGTTTAAATGAATAGACTAAGGTCTATTTCTGGATTCCATTCAATACATGTGAACTGGCATCATGAGAATATTTAAGTCTCAAATTTCATTGAAATTCTATAAATACAAAAATACAGTATGCAGACTATGCCAGTTCATAGTCCTATTTAAATATTAACTAGTATTGGGGCACCTGAGTGGCTCAGTTGGTTAGGCTTCCAACTGATCTCAGCTCAGGTCATGATCTCCAGGTTGTGAGTTTGAGCCCCATGTTGGGCTCCACACTAGGCATGGAGCCTACTTAAAAATAAATAAATAAACAAACAAACAAATAATGAGTATCTCTGTACAAGATATTCACAAAGACAGGAAGAAAATATTTCTTCCAGTGTCCCATAAATCCTTCAATTTAAGAAGGAGGCTTTTTTTGTCTTTGATTTTAAAATTTTTCCTGCTTTAAAAAAATTTAATTTTTTTTTAACATTTATTTATTAATGAGAGAGAGAGACAGAGCATAAGCAGGGGAGGGGCAGAGAGAGAGGGAGACACAGAATCTGAAGCTGGCTCCAGGCTCCGAGCTGTCAGCACAGAGCCCGACACAGGGCTCGACCTCACAAACCATGAGATCACGACCTGAGCCAAAGTTGGATATTAACCAACTGAGCCACCCAGGCGCCCCAATTTTTTCCTGCTTTAAATAAGAGTATAATTTTCACTGAAGCATACCGCACTGAAGGGAAAAACAATATAATTTGACAACAAAGCTTCAGTTAGGATATGAAAACCCTGCATTTCAGCAAGTCTGAAAAGTCAATGCAAACTTCAGGACATGTTTTTAAAAGAAGGTACAAAAGTTTAACTGAGGAGGTTAAATGTTGTTTGTAATTGTGTTTTACAGATGAAAAACAAATCCCAGGCCCAGTTAACTCATAAAAAATTTTTTTCTCAATAACCCCAGGCAAAATAATTTTCCCTTTTGTTATGAACTTGGCTAAATTAAGTCTTTGGTATCCTCTATTTATGCGTTCCAGTATCAAGAAAATGGGTCATATGGGCATATGTGTTGTCAAAATCAGATATATCTAAAGTGCCTACATGTTGCCTAAAGCCCCTTCCACCTCCAAACCACTACACATTGAAAGTTAATTTATCCAGACATGGAGTTCACTTGTTCTAATGTGGATATAAAAGACCACTTGCTAACCACAATAAGATAATACAATTATAGAACTTAAGAAAAGATTAGGCAATATTTAGTCCAAGTCTATTTTACATGTGAGGAAGCTGAGGCCAAGAAAGGATAAGTGATCTGCCTAGAATCCTGGGGTCACCTAGCAGCACCAGAGATGGGACTAACACCCAGCTCTGATTCTCAGGTCAATTTCCTTTCCATGACACTTATGCCTCCAAAAAGCAAAAGGTAGGAAGCGAGGGATCCTAGTTCCAGAGTATATATGCCCAATCTAAAGAGTACCAGAATCTCATTCGAAGTCTAGACATACATCAAAATTGCTTATGGTATTATCTATTTATGATATGGGTGTAGAAAAATCCTGTTTATAACATGGTTATATTTATCAAAAGTTTTTTTAACTTCCATCATACTTGACATTTGACTTAAAATACTTGTGGACCAAGAATACAATCTGATAACACCATAAATCTGGGTTTGGCAATTTATTTGAAAGCCATAAACAAACTGATTCAGCTACCCATCCATATTTTATTTTTTTATTTTATTTTTTTATTTTAATTTTTTAATGTAAGTTCTACACCCAAAGTAGGGGATTAACTTATGACTTGGAGATTAAGAGTTGCATGCTCTAAGGGCATCTGAATGGCTCAGTTAAGTGTCCGACTTTGGCTAAGGTCATGATCTACAGTTTGAGTTTGAGCCCCACATGGGGCTCTGTGCTGACTGCTCAGAGCCTAGAGCTGCTTCAGATTCTGTGTCTCCCTCTCTCTCCACCCCTCCCCTGCTTGTGCTCTGTCTGTCTCTCTCAAAAATAAATAAACATTTTAAAAAATTAAAAAAAAAAAGTTGCATGCTCTACCAACTGAGCCAGCCAGGCACCCCTGATTCAGCAATCTCAAACAAGAAAAAATGGGGGTAATTATAAGAGCAATAAACACTTTCGTGCTCATTGACACTCTTTTCTCTGTGTAATATGATATATTAGGACTATAAAAATTTAATTTCATGTATGCTGCTCTAACCTGGAAAGGCTCTTATAATATATTGTGAATAAGACTAGAGTGACAATGATGTTAATAACTGCAAGTTTAACATATAAAATTCTCTAATAGTATTCTTTACATGGTATAAAAAAAAAAAGCCCTTGAGAAAATGACATCAAATCTAAAAAAAAAAAAACAAAAAAAAACCCACCAAGCCTAAAAAAATTAGTAAGATCTAGGCTTTGTACTATGTCTGATGAGATTAGATAACTGTGCTAACCAAAAATGATGTAGAACCTCTAACCAAGTTTCAAAAACACAAATGCCTACAAGACCTAGACAGGTAATCCAAGTGTATGAAGAGGCCAGATGGGAACTATCTGAGATGAGGGCCTGCCCTCAATAGCAGCTGCTCCTCAGCACTGCCTGGGACAAGGAGAGAGTTCAATGTTATCAAATCTTTCCATTTTTAGAGTTAAATCCAAAATCTGGATTTGTATGCAAAATATTTCAATTTTTAAAGCATTGGCGATGAAATTCAAACATCAAAACAAACAAAACTGAAGTAGAGCCATGACACATGGTTGCAGGCTGGATCCAACAGGTTGCCAGTTGGCAGCCTGATCTAAAATTTAGGAAGACAAGGGGCACCTGGCTGGCTCAGTCGGTTAAGCATCTGACTTCAGCTCAGGTCATGATCTCCCGGTTTATGGGTTCGAGCCCTGCATTTGGGGCTCTGTGTTGACAGCTCAGAGTCTGGAGCCGGCTTCAGATTCTCTGTCTCCCTCTCTCTGCCCCTCCCCATCTTGCCTTCTGTCTCTCTCTCAAAAGTGAACATTAAAAAATAATAAATAAATAAAATTCAGGAAGGCAAATTTCAAGTACATTTTAAGTAGAACCATGAAGTAAGATTTTTCTAAGCTTTTGGGGGCCTTTAAGATCCAGTCTAACCTCTTCATTTTGCAGGTAAGGAAACTAAAGACCAGAGAGTTAAAAACAAGAAATAAAATTGGGTCTTGAGAATTACTCCTACCTACTAGAGCAGATAATTTAAGGATTACTATGTTAAACAATACCTTATTATGTTCAGTTTCTCCATGTACTTAAAAGAAACACAACAGCATTTCTATTAAAAGAAAAAATTCTAGGGGCACGTGGGGGCTCAGGGGGTTAAAGCATCTGACTCTTGATTTTGGCTCAGGTCATCATCTCATGGTTTGTGAGTTCAAGCCCCACACTGGGTCTCTCTGCTGTCAGCTTGGGATTCTCTCTCTCCCTCTTTCTCTACCCCTCCCCTACTCACGTGCACATACTCTTTCTTTCACAAATAAACATTTAAGGGGCACCGGGATGGCTCAGTCGGTTAAGCATCCGACTTTGGCTCAGGTCATAATCTCATGGTTCGTGGGTTCAAGCCCCACATTGGGCTCTGTGCGGACAGCTCAGAGCCTGGAGCCTGTTTCAGATTCTGTGTCTCCCTCTCTCTCTGCCCCTAACCCACTCGCATGGTCTTTGTCTCTCTCAAAAATAAACATTAAAAAAAAAAAATCAGAGCTATAGTAGTCATAACAGTACGGTATTGGCATAAAAACACATAGATCAATGGAACAGAACAGAGAGCCCAGAAATAAACCCACACGTATATGGTCAATTAATTTACAACAGAGGAGCCAAGAAAACACAGTGGGGAAAGGACAGTCTCTTCAATAAATGATGCTGGGAAAACCAGACAGCCATATGCAAAGGAATGAAACTGGATTACTATCTTACACCATACACAAAAGTTAACTCAAAATGGATTAAAGACTTAATGTAAGACCTGAAACTATAAAACTCCTAGAAGAAAACAGGTGGTAAGCTCCTTAACATTGGTCTTGGCAATGATTTTTTTCAATGTGACACAAAAAGCAAAGGCAACAAAAACAAACAAGCGGAACTATATCAAACTAAAAACCTTCTGCACAGCAAAGGAAACCATCAACAAAATGAAAAGGCAACATATTGAATGTGATAAAATATTTGCAAATCATGTATCTGATAAGGAATATCTAAAGAACTCATACAACTTGATTATAAAATTCCAAACAATCTCAACTAAAAAATGGGCAGAAGGGGCGCCTGGGTGGCTCAGTCGGTTAAGCGTCCGACTTCAGCTCAGGTCACGATCTCGCAGTATGTGAGTTCGAGCCCCGCGTCGGGCTCTGTGCTGACTGCTCAGAGCCTGGAACCTGTTTCAGATTCTGTGTCTCCCTCTCTCTCTGACCCTCCCCCGTTCATGCTCTGTCTCTCTCTGTCTCAAAAAATAAATAAACGTTAAAAAAAAAAAAAAATTAAGAAAAAAAAAATGGGCAGAAGATCTAAACAGACTTTTTTCCAAAGAAGACATACAGATGGCCAACAGGTACATAAAAGGTGCTCAATGTCACTAATCATTAGGGGAATGCAAATCAAAACCACAATGAGATATCACCTCACACCTGTTAGAATGGCTATTACTGGGGTACCTGGGTAGCTCAGTTGGTCAAGCATCCAACTTCAGCTCAGGTCACAATCTCACAGTTCATGAGTTTGACCCTGCATTGGACTCTGTGCTGACAGCTTGGAGCCTGCTTCAGATTCTGTGTCTCCCTCTCTCTCTGCCCTCCCCTGCTTCCATTCTGTGTGTGTGTGTCTCTCTCTCTCTCAAAAATAAATAAATATTTAAAAAATTTTACAATGGCTATTATTAACAAAACAAAAAATAACAAGTGTTGGCAAGGACGTAGAGAAAGAGGAACACTTATGCATTGTTAGTGAGAATATAAACTGATGCAGCCACTGTGGAAAACATATAGAGGTTCCTCAAAAATTATATATGTATAATTTACATATATACATGTATATATGTATACATACATATGTATGTATATACACATATGTATACACATATATGTATACACATACATATGTATGTATACATATGTATATATGTATGTACATATATATACATACATATATATGTATACATACATATGTATATACATACATATATATACATACGTATACATACATATATACATATATACATACATATGTATACATATATACATACATATACATATATATACACATATATGTGTGTGTGTATATATATATACATACATATATACATACATATAATGGAGCATTATTCAGCCATAAAAAAGAATATTGCCATTTATAAGAAACATGGATGGACCTTGAGGACATTATGCTAAAGTGAATTAAGTAGCCAGAGGAAGACAAATACTGTATGATCTCACAGACATGTGGAATCTTAAAAAACAAGACAAAACAAAACCAAAAACACCAAGCTCATAGATACAGGGAACAGACTGGTAGCTGACAGGGGACAGGACAGGGAGTGGGGGTGGAGGTGAAATGGGTAAAGGGGGTCAAAAGATACAAAGTTCCAGTTATTGTCACAGGGATATAACATACAGCAAGTAACCATAGTTAGTAATACTCTATGGCATATTTGCAAATTGCTAAGAGAGTATATCTTAAAAGTTCTCATTGCAGGGGCATCTGGGTGGCTCAGTCGGTTAGGTGTCTGACTTTAGCTCAGGTCATAAACTCATGGTTCGCGAGTTCAAGACCCTCGCTGGGCTCTCTGCTGTCAGTGCAGAGTCTGCTTC